>NC_138768.1:413101855-413174355 GCF_965119305.1 Pelophylax lessonae
AAGGCATTGTGTGTATGTACATATATATATATATATATATATATGTATATATATGTGTGTGTGTGTATCTTTGCATTATATAAGGAAGGTTCTATTCTCTGAAAAGTTACGATCTTTTTTTCCCTAAGATCTGCTTTTTCATGGGAAAATGAACTAGATCTCCCAAATAATACATAAATAATTCCCTTTGTTATATATAAATTGATCTCAGTGGCTGCCATTTCTGTTATCCTACATATCTTCCTAAAAACGAGTACTGTATTTATCGGCGTATAACACGCACTTTAAATACAGTAAAAGTGCGTACGCCGATACCTAAAGAAAAAAAAACAAAACCCAGGCAGCGCTGGGAGGCAGAGGAGGGGGGCGGCCAGGGCCAAGGAGAAGAAAGGATGAGCGGTCGCTGTCATAGGAAGTCCTGCCTCCTATGATAGACAGCAGAGTGGCCGGGACGTGTGACGTCTATCATAGGCGCCGGGACTTCAGATGACAGCAGCCGCTCGTCCTCCCTTCTTCTCGGGCCGGACCGCCCCAGCTCTTTGCAATGGCGCTGGCGAGGCTGCAATATAGGATACTGCGCTGGAGAGGCTGCAATTATGATACTGCGCTGGCAAGGCAGCAATTATGACACTGCGCTGGCGAGGCTGCAATAACTGACACTGCGCTGGCGAGGCTGCAATAACTGACACTGCGCTGGCGAGAGTGCAATAACTGACACTGCGCTGGCGAGGCTGCAAAAATGCCACTGCGCTGGCGAGGCTGCAATAACTGACACTGCACTGACGAGGCTGCAATAACTGACACTGCACCGGTGAGAGTGCAATAACTGACACTGCGCTGACGAGGCTGCAATAATGAAACTGGGCTGGCAAGGCTGCAATAACTGACACTGCACTGACGAGGCTGCAATAACTGACACTGCGCTGGTGAGGCTGCATTTGATTAAAAAAAAAAAAGTTCTGATTTCAAAGCTGTTGATTTCAAATTTAAATAGGGCCTGCAAACAGTGCAAATCTATGAGTCCCCATTTTTTATTTTATACTTGGCATTAACCATTTTCTTTCCATCCACTCACCTCAGCCTGGTCAGATCAACTTCTTTGTATGCCACCTCAGTCTGTTTAACAGCAACCTGTGATGACAGGTTGTTTATTTTATTGTGCATAGCCTCCATCTGGTTACCTGCTTCTTTTAAATGTAATTCTAGAGCCTGTAATAGAGAGGTAGTAAAGAAAACATCATTACAAGTGACGTATTGTTCAAGTTAGTATCTTTTCTTTCTTAAGTCACTAACATGCTTTTATGTCATTGTTGATGTCATTTCACACATGTTGAACTGTTAATAATGTGGTTGCCACCCAAAACTCGCCCTCCTGTTCTCTGCCCGGCCTTGTCCCACTCCCTGGCCATATGGGATCGGTTGTCCAAATCGTATGGCTTTAGGTCTCTGCATACCCCCTTGGCCCCCATTCACGATAACAGGGGGTTCCCCCCCGGGTCTCTCCCCCAGATCTTTTCAATGGTGGACGAACAAGGGACTGATCCGTATAGTGGACTTGTGCAATCATAGGGGTATCCTTAAGCGACAGCAGTTGATTGGTAAACATGCCAATATTTTCGGTACACTCAAATTGAACACTATTTGCGGTCACTGCCTCGCCTCTCTGACCTGACCACTATGACTTCTATGGAATTTCTGTGCCGCAAATATGACAAACTACAGGGTTATATCTCCATGATTTATAATGTGTTGTCTGATTTGCCTCTGAAACTTCCTTATATGGACCGTTGGGAGACTGATGTCCAGGACACCATTGATTTGGCGGACTGGCGTATCATGGCTCAGGAGGCCTCCAGATCATTGATTAACACCTAAATCATAGAAGCTAACTATAAGGTACTACTATGCTGGTATATGGTGCCGGCTAGGATTGCATCTTTTGTGCCTGGTGCGTCTCCTCTGTGTTTTCGGGGTTGCGGTCAGGATGGTACTATGTTCCACATTTGGTGGCAATGCCCCAAGGTGAGACGTTTTTGGATTAGAGTGTATAATTTCATATACACCCTAACGCAAGTTAACCTGACCAAGTCCCCGCAGCAGGCCCTTTTGGGCCGGAAGGGGGACACGGCCACGAAGGCACAGAGAAGGCTTATAACTTATTTTTACCGCAGCAAAATTACGATTGCTAGATCTTGGAGGTCTCCTGTCCTGCAGTTTGAGCAGCTTAGGCATAAATTGTCCTGGATCATGGTGAATGAACGGCTGTCGGCTCAACTAGATGACAAAATGCACAAGTTCGATAAGAGTATGGGAATCGTGGCTCAGCTATCTAACTGGGAACGCTTGAGGGCCATGCATGGGTCCGGGGGCGGGGTTGGGTCCATTCTTTCTATCGCTTTCCTTCTTCGTTACCTCTCAATCTTGTCTTCTTGATGAATGCCTTTCTAAGGTTTACTCAGTGGTTACACACTGCTGCATACAAATTTGTTCTGGTTTCAACATGGCCTGGTCATAGCAGGCCACAAGGTTGAATATTTGCGGTTGGCCTTAAGTGCTCGCATCCAGTGTTGTAGTATACTGTGGATCATAGCTTCAGAATCACCATTCCACTAGTAACTTAAGGTACCATGCATATACCATTTTTCTTGTTCAATGCAGTATGGGTCTTTGTTGTATTTCTTCTGCTATCCCCTTTTGGGCTATTATAGCCGACTGCTGTGATTGTTATACCACTGACCGATGTTTTCTATTATTGTTTCCTATCTTTATACTTTGAAAATTTTCAATAAAAACCATTGAAAACAAAAGATTAACACATTGGGCCCAATTTGAATGTGTTCACTTAGGGGTGTACTCACTTTTGTTGCCAGCAGTTTAGACATTAATGGCTGTGTGTTTAGTTATTTTGAAGGGAACAGCAAATTTACACTTATACAAGCTGTACACTTACTACTTTACATTGTAGCAAAGTGTCATTTCCTCAGTGTTGTCACATAAAAAGATATAAATATTTTAAAAAAAGTTAGGGGTGTATTCACTTTTGTGAAACACTGTGTACATATATATAATAAAATAAAATTCACTTTTGACTTCCCTTTAGTAAGTAGTGGTTTTTATCTGCTAGTCTGTGGTAAAGCAAACACAGTGCTGCAAAGTAGGACAATGTATGCAAACATATTCTAGAGGTGTGCCACAAGCCACAAACTACAGTATATGGCATTGACTGTTTTCTTTCTGCTTTGACTCGAACAAAACCTTCAAGACATAGCAGCAAAGGCAGTGAAAGTTTGCAATTCCATTCCATTCCAAACATACGTATTCTTTAAGTTTTCTGTGAGAATGAAGTCTGTTATACTGTTTAATGATTAGACTTAAGGATGGCTATTTGATGTCAGTTTCCTGCTTTGCAGCATCAATTTTTAAAGAGTTGTGGGTTTTAAGTGTAGGAATTTAAATGAATGTCGGTCCCAACTGGCATGTTTGAATACATAAGTTGTTATCACAGCAAATAACGCAAAGCATAAGTGCACGCCACATTGTAGCTTGAAAAATCATGTGAGGGAATCCAGCTGCTCTGCAGCATACCTTAATTTTGGCATCAATGCCAGACTTTTCTCCTCTCCACTGTGCCTCTTGCTTCTTTGCTTTCTCCAGGTCACTAAGCAGGTCAGCACATTTCTTGCTTAAATCGTCTTTCTCCTGCTCCAAATTTTTTAAAATGGCTGCCCTCTGCTCCTCGTTTTCCTCCAAACTCTGCTTAGTGTTCTGTTTGACAAAAATCAGGATTGCACATTACAGCCCCAGAAATAATTACACATGCATTCGACAATCAATCAACAATGTCTAATTAAGTGACCTCAGTCGTCAAGCTGCAAGTAACCGCCGTTGTGATTTTACCATTTAAGTTATGCAGGTGGAAGTGACTTTTTTTTCAAACTGAATGGCAGTTCTGATGAATGCATACATGCGAGGAATCCTTTAATTGATCAAGATGCCTTTGATGATGTCCCCAGCTATTTTTGAGACCCGTACAGACACATCATTCCAGACCTTGGGTTTATCAATTAATAATACTAGTCCCATCAGTATGTAATTAAAAAGAAGTCACATATTCACACTACTTTCACTTGCTCTATATCCATCATTAAACATTTATTTGGAAGTTATAAGCCTCAGATTTTCAACTTTAAAGAAGTGCTCAGAGTTGGCTGTATGAGAAAGAACTGCAAAGCTAAGAGAAGCCTGAGGCAATTCTTTTGCAGTGTATGTCCCTTTCTGTGGCACACTGAGTGACACAGCTTGAAGCTCAGCACTTCACAGTAAGACAACTGGAAAAATATGTACAAGACATGCTACCTTAAGCTCATGACTTTTATCTTTTAATTTTAGTTGGAGGTCATCCAACTCCTTTTTTAGTATAGTATTTTCTTCGTCTACAGCGATCTTTCTCTGTACGAGGTTGTTTATCTCCTGCTGCTGTCCCAATACTCTCTAGAAACAGGAAAAAAAAAAAAAATAAGGCAATGTCAACACAGTACTTTATATAACAGATGTCATGCATTTTGTAAACCCAATATGTGTGATTTAAAGCAAATATTTAAAGGGAATTTATTTATTATTTTTTTTTTAAACCAGAAAAGGTTTTATTAAACCAAGAAAAACATTAACAATCTGGTGGCAATACAAAAGACGTACAACAATTCAAAGCATGTCCACACTAAATAAAAAGGAAAAAAAGAAAAGGAAAAAAAAAAACGCCAATTGTTAACAAGTATACTCAGGTAATAAATTCCAAGACAAAAGAAAAAATTAAGTCTAAAGACAGAATACATTTAAAATACGGTATCTAAAAGGTGCAATATGTCTGTTCATTCATTAACATTACTGGAGAAATGTAACAGAAGCCTCATTTTTACCAATTCTGCAGTACTTAAACCCAGAGTATCGAGCCAGTGGGCCCAAAGCTTTTCAAATTTACCCAGGCAACCACAACGTTGATATACACACCTTTGAAAAAATGCCCCATAGAGATGCATGGGGTGACCGTTCAGATCCGCCAAAAAAACTGACAGGCGGATCCCCCTGAGTGAAAGGGGCCTAAGAGCAATAGATTGAAACTGGAGCAGCCAGAATCTGGAGGCAGCCAATCAACTTCTATATTTACAGTATTTTCTAGCGTATAAGACTACTTTTGAACCTCAAAAAAATCCCCCAAAAATGGGGGGTCGTCTTATACGCCGAGTATGATATCTCCAACCTAAGTATAAGTATTACCGGTAGATGTAATCTCTCAAGACGCTGGCTGTGTGGGAATCCTGTACCGGTATACCGTATGTACCGTAGCTTCAGCTACATACAGTGTACTGCGCTAAGCCAATCAGGGAGAGTGATGTATTCTATTATTGAATGCAAAGCCTGCTCGGATTGGTGGAGTTACATCAGCCCGCCTCTCTGACTCTGCCAATCCGAGCAGGCTTTGAATTCAATAATAGAATACATCGCTCATTGTGATTGGCTCAGCGCGGTATACTGTATGTAACCGAAGCTACTGTACATACGGTGTACCAGTACAGGATTCCCGCAAAGCCAGCATCTTGAGATTACATCTACTGGTAATACTTAGGGTACCTTGGAGATATTATGAGAGATTACATGTATTACAGTACTAGGGTAACTTGGAGATCTATGAGAAATGTGATGTTTTTCAATGGTGTTGCCTTGCTTCGGAAGGGGGTAGTCTTATATGGCGAGAATAGCCCAAAACCTATGTTTTAACTTGAAAATTAGGGGGGTCGTCTTATACGCCTAGTCGTCTTATACGCCGGAAAATACGGTAATTTAAAGCAGAACTAAATCCTCCTATTGTTTTCAGCCAAGAAAGCTGCTTGATCTTCAACTGCCACGATGCTGCACATGTGATCAGTTATGACACCAGCCATTTGATGGTCTGACAGTTTGGTTGAGAACACAACCGATGTGACAGTTACATTCTCGGCACATGCCAAGAATGTAAAGTTTTTTTGGAAACTGTTAAAGTGGAACATTAGTCAGAAAATGTCCTGCTAGATTACGTCAGGCTGCCCCCTTTTGCAGCTATAGCTATGTAAAACATCACACATGAGTGCCTATACGGTTTATACTGTTTTGCCTTGCTCTACACATGCTCAGAGTTTGCAGAGGCCAATCTGCTAAGGCCTCATTCACACCATTGTGCACAAACGTCAGTTTTTCTGCATAGGTTCTGCAAGGACTCAAATAAGAATGGTGTGCCCTGCCCTGTTCACATCACAGATTTTTTTCTGCGCAGTAATCTGCCACATATGCACGGAAAATTAAACAGACATGAAATCAACATTGGTGAGAACAGGGCACATAACTGGCGTGCATGAAAACTGATGTCAATGTGCATACAAACTCACTGAAAAGCGCGTGAAAACTGATGTCTCTGCAAGTGAAATCTGCATGGTTTTCTCATCCGTTTTTATGCACGTACTGTGTGAACGAGCCCTAAATCGATGGGTTTGGTTCTGCTTTAACTGAACAAGTTAAAGATAGAATTGGATTTGTTGCCATGCGCAAATGTTCCAGATTTTGTCTGTTCTAGTTTTGATAAATTCTCTCCCCCCATATAAAAACAGAGAGATTACTTACCAAGCTTCCTGCCTGTGCCTGCATTCTTCCCTTGCAAAGCTACACTGGATGAAGAATCTTCAGCAACTGACAAACTTTCAGGTATGTTGCATGTTTGGGTACCTTGCTGCACACCCCCTCCTCCTGCCAGCCACACTGTCACTACTGTGTCTAAGCAAAGTGGTTTTTGGTGGAATCAGGGTGCTCAGCAGGGAACACATGCATCTGGCACACCTGAAATTGTGTTGAATGTTGAAGATTATTTGGCTAAGATAGCTCTGCAAGACAGCATAGACAAGAGCCATAGGCAGTGGGATTCTCCTTTACTTGTGTATTTTTTTCAAAAAAAATTCCTTTGAAGGGTTTGTGAAGACAACTTTTGTTTTTCTAGTTTTGGGCAGAAAAGGATAGGAGAAAATCTAATATTTTAGGTTGTCAATGGAAAAGGAATCTTCCAACGGGGACACCACTTTTGGTAACAACTCTCTGATAGGAGAAGTCTCCTCACTTCATAGAGAAGGTTTTGCCTATACATATACTTTATTATGAGCAACTGAGGCAAAGCTCAATTATGTGGAGTTGTCTCTATAGCACTTTTACCAAAAATCTTAAATTTTATTTTTTTTATTTTTTTTTTACAGTTATGAATATTTTTGGTTCTATGCTACAAATTACTCCATGTCACTTTAAGAGTTCTTTACCTGTATTCACATCTTTCAAGCTACATTTTCATGCATTTTTAAGGGCATTATCAACAAATCAAACATTTTCATGCACTGCCATTGTCATTAATAGGCTCTATAATGTCTGCCTAGCCATCACAATTAATACAAGGTTCGTCAACCTATGTATTGCACAAATGTAAACTAGCACTACTTAAAAAATGGCTAACCTGTGTATTTGTGTGTGAATAGGCTCTTAGTATTATCTTTATAAATGTACCTACTGAGTTTATTCTCCCTCAATTTCGAGATAAAAAAGGTACACATATGTAAAGGTTACCACTAGTATGCGAAAATTAGGACAGGACAGACCCGAAGGCATCTATTTTTTTCTTAATATCAAGAGGTGGCATTTTCACAATACAAGAGAAGTCATTGCTGTTTTTGATAATATTATCTGGATGCTTTTTTTTTCCCGAAAACAGTCTGAATCCTACAAAAATGCTTACAATGATTCATGCTGCTTCTACCAGCAATTAAAAGCAGGTATAATTAGTCTGTGCACACTACATCCAGTAAAGCAAATTATTTATTGATAGCCACGCATAAATAGATCCATTTCAGAGACCTCCCTTATGACAAATCCTGTTAAGAATGATCCAGTATATGTATTTATATCAGCTCATTAATAATTGATTTGGATAGTCATTGTGTGCTGTAGTTTGTTCACCTGCATAAGTAGAGCATTAATGAATACAGTACAAAAATCACAAAAACGTGTCTCTATAATTCGATCCAAAAACATTTTTTAAATGAAATATGGTTTTAAATATACTGTAATAGTAACATGATAAAAAAAAGTGTCCACTGCTCAGAACAAAATCAGCACCATGGGTTACCTTGAGTCTTCATTTTACCCAGTAACATATAATTTTAATTGGTGCTTCAATAAAGTGCTAAATAAATAAAAACCTATTCTAGTTTTGTTGTAAGTTCAAAACCCCATGCTTCTCATCAGAAAATACTTGTATCAATCTGTGTTATCTACACATTACCCATCCCGGTTTTACCTTTCACTCCACAATGTATAAAAAATAGGGTTCAATATTACTTTAACACACACAAGTCCTTGTCAAGATCAATGTCATCCTTATTATTATGCCAAAAAAATGTTTTTCTGACAATCAGCAATTGCACACAATGAGAATACTGCCATTTTATTTTCAGAAAGCCTTACATTTGTTGCCAGCCATTTCTTCTATTTTTTTTTTTTTTAATATAAAGTGGCATATAAAGAAAGTATCTAGGAAGAGCAATCTGCTTAAGAGAATGAAAGCTTAAAGAAAATGCTCACTACACCTCCTAAATTCAATAAAGCTTTGAAACATTGATATTTATTTTAGAGGAAAAATATACTATAACAAAAAATGTTATAACTAAACTGCACTTCCCACTCTCATTACAGCTGCTTACCTACCTCCATTTGACAGCCACAAGCCGCTCGGGTGTTTTAATCCTCTGTGATCGAATCAAGTGCCCATTGACCTGAATAAGGCTGTATTTCAAGACTGTAGATTTAAGAATCCTTCCCAGTTGTGGTATGCTTATTTTTAAAAATTGGGGCAAGTCTGGTTTTCTTACGTTGCCTTTTGTTGGCAGCCAAATCTTGATGAACTGACACACAGAAACATGCAAAAAGGGGACATTAAGGTGTATGCAGTAACATACCGCAATTACATTTCATAGTGTCAAGGAGACTAATCGTTTGATATGCACTGATGGCCATGTAACGTGTGGATTTAAAGACTTAGGAGGGGGCTTCCCAAAATGGCTGTCAGATGTGTGTCATCAATAAATCTGATGCTTGAGGTCTAACAAATAGGTTTTAAAGCAGTCAGCATTTCATAGGCTGGATGCTTTTAATGTTAAAGTAATCATCATGCAATATATGGAAGGCTTTCCCAATGCTTCCTAACACCCCACTTCAACCGTGCCAATCAAACCCTCTCTCCAGCCCTGGTTTTCCACCACAATGTTAACCAGCAGATCATGTATTCGTGAAAGTTGACTTCCTGTGCTAATAGTGGAGTGCCGGTATTTGAAGAAATCACTGCAGATTATAGATCAGCAGCATTGTCACTAAATGCCAGATCCAGACTAGGATTAGTTTAACATTTTTATCCACACATGCATCAGGTATCAGTGTCATTTTTGTTTATTCCTAAAACGCCACCACACATGCACTGTAAAAGCGACATTTAAATGTGAATCAGCACCACCACATCAGCCATACCCAGTAGGAATTGCATCCAGAGCAGTCCCTGCAGCAGGTTAAGCCCAGTACACACGGGCCGAATGTTGGGAGACATCGGCCAGTTCAATTAAAAACAGACAACATTCGGCCAGTGTGTATGTCGGTCTGGCTGGCTTTTGTCGGACGAGTATGCTGGAAAATCATCAGCCAATCGACTCCCGATCAGCGCTCTCAGCCAATAGCAGAGAGCGTTGATGGGTGTTTTCCAGGAGGAGGGCCGTCCCCCTGTCAAAATACAACAGGTAAGCCAGGGAGATCACTGTACTAACTTCGGAAGGTTAGTACAGCGGCTCCGACCGCAACTATCAGTTATTTATTTATTGTTTTTTCATTTAACCCTGCCGGTTGTAGGGTGTACAGTCATTACCAGAAGTTTTAAAAATGACACAAATATTAACTTTCACATAGTCTGCTGCCTTAGTTTTTATGATGGCAATTTGCATATACTCCAGAATGTTTATGAAGAGCGATCAGATGAATTGCAATTGCAAAGTCCCTCTTTGCCATGAAAATAAACTTAATCCCATAAAAAAAACATTTCCACTGCATTTGTAAAGAAGACTTCAGTGCGCTAGGACCACCTTCTACAGTAGATTCAGCTGCAGGATCAGGATACCACCAGTGCAGAGCTTGCTCAGGAATGGCAAAAGGCAGGTGTGAGTGCATCTGCATGCACAGTGAGCTGAAGACTTTTGACGGATGGCCTGGTGTCAAGAGGGGTAGCAAAGAAGCCACTTCTCTCCAGGAAAATCAGGGACAGACCGATATTCTGCAAATGGTACAGGGATTGGACTGCTGAGGACTGGGGTAAAGTAATTTTCTCTAATGAATCCCCTTTTCGATTGTTTGGGGCATCCAGAAAAAACCTTGTCCGGAGAAGAAAAGGTGAGCACAACTATCAATACTGTGTAATGCCAACATTGAAGTATGCTGAGACCATTTATGTGTGGGGTTGCTTCTCATCAAGAACACAGCCATGAATTACTGTACTTAATGGTACAAAAACATCCTCCGAGAGCAACTTCTCCCAACCATCAAAGAACAGTTTGGTGGCGAACAATGCCTTTTCCAGCATGATGGAGCACTTTGCCTTAAGATAAAATAATAAGTGGCTTGGGGAACATCGAAATTTTGGGTCCATGGCCAGGAAACTCCCCAGACCTTAAGGGAGATGTACAGCCAAAGCTTGTTTGGCTGTACATCTCCTATGGATCACAGGTGTGCAGATCATTCTGCACTCCTGTGACTCATTTTCAGCAGAGAGCGGTTTGAAGTCTGCTCTCTGCTGACGTTATAGATGTTGGTCCAGGCACGGTGTCATCATGACCTAGACTGACAGTCAGCAGCTCTCTGCTCGGGGAGCTGTCAGAACAGAGTGATCAGTAGTGTTCAATCACTTGGCTCTCAGTGCAGAGGCGCCGGGGGACAGCATCCACCTAGATAGGAATAAATATGCAATAACCCCAAACTCCATACTTCTCTTTTACCACTTTAGCCCCGGAGGATTTGGCTGCTCAATGACCAGGCCCTATTTTGCCATTCGGCACTGGGTTACTTTAACAGACAATTGCGCGGTCGTGCAATGCTGTACCCAAACTAAATTGAAGTCCTTTTTTCCCACAAATAGAGCTTTCTTTTGGTGGTATTTGATCACCTGTGCGATTTTTATTTTTTGCGCTATAAACAAAAAGAGCGACAATTTTGAAAAAAATTACAATATTATTCACATTCTTTTATATGAAATTCTCAAAAAAAATGTAAAAATCAATTTTTTTTTATATATTTATTATATATTTTAGGCCAATTTGTTTTCTGCGACATATTTTTGGTAAAAAAAAAAAAAAAAAAAAATCGCATAAGCGTATTTTGATTGGTTTGCACAAAAGTTATTGCGTTTACTAGCTACAGGAAAGATTTATGTCATTTTTATTGTTTTTTTTTTTTTTTTTTACTAGTAATGGCGGCGATCTGCGTTTTTTTTTTTTTTTGCAGGACTGCGACATTGCGGACATATCGGACCCCTAACTGAAATTTTTGACACTTTTGGGGGTACCAGTGACATTACTAAAGTAATCAGTCCTAAAAATATGCACTGTTACTGTAAAAATGACACTGGCAGGGAAGGGGTTAACATTACTGGTGATCAGTGGGTTAAATGTGTCCCTAGGGGCGTGATTCTTACTGTCATGGGGCGTGGCTTGTGGAGTAATCACAGAGACCTATATAACAGGATCACTTCAGGGAGAATGACAGACGGCTGTGTTTACATCAGCCGTCTGTCCTCCTCTCTCAGCTGCGGGAGATCGCGACTGGCCGGCAGCCATCAGAGCCGCCGGTCACACGCACTGGCTCCCCAGCTAACGATCAGTCAGGATATGGCCCAGAAGTGAACGGACAGCATGCCAGGGCGAATTGCAGAGGTCTTGAAAAAGAAGGGTCAACACTGCAAATATTGACTCTTTGCATAAATCCTAATGCAATTGGAAATACAGTAAAACCTTGGTTTGTGAGTAACTTGGTTTGAGAGCGCTTTGCAAGACAAGCAAATTTTTAAAATAAATTTTGACTTTATATACAAGCGATGTCTTGATATACAAGTAGCGTCATGTATAAAAAAGAAGAGAGGAGCCTCTAAAGTGTAGCAATATGGTTACATTTAATGAAGGTTCAATATTTGGCAACTCACATGGTTGATGATTAAAACAGGCACATCTAAGTATGCAGGCATCCGGGGTAAAGCGGTTCACATAGACCATCCTCTGCACAGCCAAATCCACGCCAGTGTTAATTTTGGCAGCAAATTTCAATTCAGTTTTAGTCTTAGGACTAAAACAGCATTTTAGTTTTAGTCCCATTTTAGTCTTCTGCAAGTGTTTAGTCGACTAAAACATCTTGCATTTTAGTCGACTAAAACTAATTTTAGTCGACTAAATGGTCATGGTTAGGTCAGAGAGGAAGCCTGTAATGCTGCTGCCTGCAGTCAGTGCAGTGAGTGCACACAGTGCTGCTCAGTGCTGGATGGGGGTCTCAGATTTAAGGGTGGTCTCTGGTCTGACTCTGACCTGAAGTTGTTGAACAGGATGGGTCGGGCAGGCCTCAGCGGCCTATATGCACGCACACAGTCCTGGATGGATGGCGGAATCGGATGCCAGTGGTGACTGGTGAGTGGTCTGAGGGGACTCAGGGAGGCAGTAATAGCTGGCCTGGCTGTTAACTCACAGTGGGTGCTCTGCTCTGGATGTGGTGGTGGCCGGGTGCCAGTGCTGTGTGATGAGTCGGGCCTGGCACGTCTGGCTGTAGTGCTGCAGTGCTCTGGTGAGGTCAGGTGACTGGTCTCGAGTCAAGTCTCTTGTAGTAGTCCACTCCTCACGTCGGACGTCACAGGGCACGCCACGCCAGACGGAACTCCGTGAAAACCGGAAGTTGGGTAAACGCCCCTGCCTCACATTCTCGTTTAGTTTTAGTTCGTTAACGAAAAAGGATTTGATTTTCGTCATAGTTGTCGTCATTTGACGAAAATGTGCTATACTTTGCATCTCGTTTTTGTCAGTTGAAAAATGCCGGTGACTGTCATGCAGGAGGGGTGAGACTGAATGCACAGAATTCTCCATGTGGATGTGATCCTAATAGTGCTCCTCATGCAGCATATGATGTTGTGGCTTTAGAAATTTGGCACGGTTACCATCTGCATCTACCTGGCACTGAGTGAGGTCCTGCTATTAAGAGTACAGTGGATGCATGCTTTCTTGGCTTTAGAGGGGGATTTGGTTTAGCAAATGTAGCTTTGCACACCCATGCAGATCATCCAGGTGGCTGTTTTTGGACAATTTAGTCTCTGGTAATGACTGTCTCTGGTAACAGACAATTGTGCAGTTGCGCTGTTCCCCTAATAAAATTGATGGTTTTTTTCCCCCCCAAAAATAGAGAGTATTCTTTTGGTGGTATTTGATCACCTCTGTGGTTTTTATTTTTTTGCGCTATAAACAAAAAAGAACCATAATTTTGAAAAAAACTAAAAACACACATTTACTTTCTACTATAAAACATATCCAATAAAAAAATTTACTTATTATTAACTTAATATTATTAATTTAAATTATTATTGTTTTTACTAGTAATGGCAGCATTCAGCAATTTTTAGCGGGACTGCGACATTGCGGTGGATAAATCTGACACTAAGTGACACTTTTTGGGGACCAGTGACACCAATACAGGGATCAGTGCAAAAAAAAAAAAAAAATTGCGGCCCCAGATCCGCTGTTTGACTCCCGCTGTGTCCAAATACAGCAGGAGTTGCGCTCCAGTGGCACGCACGCACCACCAAAATCTTCGTACATGTACGTGATTTTGTACAGCTGGGCCACCCTGCCAAAGTATATATGCGGTGGGCGGTCCGGAACTGGTTAAAGCAGAGTTGAAACCTTGAAGCCTTTCATTTCTTTTACAGTCCTGTACCCCCACAGGTTATGATTTGTGCTGTTTTTTGCTAGCAAAATGCCCTAATATACCCTTTTATTGCTTTAACTACTTGCTTATTGGGCACTTATACCCCCTTCCAGGCCAATTTTAAGCTTTCAGCACTCTCACTCTTTGAATGACATTTGTCATGCAACACTACTCATATGAAATGTTATCATTTTTTTCACACAAATAAAGCTTTCTTTTGGTGGTATTTAATCACCACTGTTTTTTTTTTTTTTTCTTTGCCAAATAAAAAAAGACCACAAATTTTGAAGAAAAAAAAATAAAACATTTTTTATACTTTGATATAAAATTTTGAAAACAGGTAATTTTTCTCCTTCACTGATGGGCACTAATGAGGGGGCACTGGTAGGCATTCATAGGCTGCACTGATGAGGTGGCACCGATAGGGGGCACTTATGACTCTGCACGTAAAGGTGGCACTGATAAGTTACACTGATGATGAGGCAGTGATGGGCACTGCTTAGCAGTACTGATAGGCACTGATAGATGACACTGGTGGGCACTGATTAGCAGCTCTGGTGGGCACTAAGGGGACCAATGTCCTTCGAACAGAAGCCGGTTAAGAAGAAAGTTCTTTTCTTCACAGTGACAGCGTGAGGGGAAAAAAATGCAGATAACCTGCTTCTGTTTACTTCCGCAATCAGCTGTCTTTGGCTAACAGCTGATCATGTGGTAAGGGGCCCGTTCAGTGTGAGAATGTGGGGATGTCCATGCACACCCTCTAGGCCTTTTAAGCCCACGCTGTAGCCCTCTGCCGGCTATAGCGTGGGTGCCAAGTGGTTACAAATTATGATACTGAACCTCACACTGCAGCGGTCTGTGTTGACAGAGCCAGGTAACAGTCACACCTCCCAGCACAAGTTTCTGCACTCAGACTTGCATTGCAGTGAAGGGAAGGTAGTTCCATTACTGAGTGCACAGGGTCCACCTCTGAAACATACAGTATTAACCCCCTTTGCACCTAAGGGTAAAACAAATCAAAATGCCTAAGCCCAATTTTGCAATTTTGACATGTGTTAGTAAAACCGTACATATCATCTATAAAGAACATCTATACCTTGTTTTTTTAAGGAGAAATTGGGCTTTCATTTGTTGGTAAATGGTAATGGATATCTCTTTATTTTTTTATTATCAAAAGGAAAACTGGCCCAAAAATCATTAAAAAAAAAAAAAAACGGAATTTTTGTAAAATCTTACCTGTAAAATTCCTTTCTCTGAGTCCTCCGACAGTCGCCGCCTCTTCATATTCGTCACATATGGGGGTATTAGACTTTGCTCCGAAGGAGTAGCTAGGCAACAGAATATGTTAACAATAAAGCTTTAACATATCCCACCCTCAAGGGGTGGTCCCCTCAGTCAATACCCTCCTACTTCCTGCAACCATATCTCAGTTTTAGTGGAATAGCAGTAGAGTACACAATCAAACCCCAAAAGAGGGGCGGGGGCGGCGACTGTCGGAGGACTCAGAGAAAGGAATTTTACAGGTAAGATTTTACAAAAATTCCGTTTTCTCTTACGTCCTCCGACAGTCGCCGCCTCTTCATATTCGTCACATATGGGGACGTCCCAAAGCAGTGCAAACATGAGGGGTGGGAAACGCATTCGCGCCGAAAGGCAACGCAGTCTCCGCATCAAAGAAGGAACCTTACCAAAGGAAGGAACCAGCTGGGCAACAGCAAAAAACAAGTGCTCAACAGGAGCAACAACCCAGGAAAAGACAAAAAACCAGGGGATACAAAACTTATCCCAACAGCCAGGAGTCCCCAACAAGGGACCCTAGGGAACAGCCGCACTAAGAACCTTGCGGCCAAAGGAAGCATCCGCCGATGCCTGAACATCTACTTTGTAGAATTTTGTGAAAGTGTGCACGGTCGACCAAGTCGCCGCCTTACACACCTGGGCTACAGAAGCCCCATGACGACAGGCCCAAGACGTACTCAGAGATCTAGTCGAGTGCGCCTTCACAGGCACAGGGGGAACCTTCCCCTGCAAGGCATAGGCCTGTTCAATGGTCTGCCTGATCCATTTGGCGATGGTAGAGGCCGAAGCCGCCATGCCCTTCCGAGGACCCTCTGGAAGAACAAACAAGGAGTCCGTCTTTCGAAAAGACTCAGTCGACTTAAGGTAAACCCTTATCGCCCGAACAACATCCAGAGAGTGCAATCTCACCTCCTTCGGATGTTTAGGCTTCGTGCACAACGAAGGCAAGACAATATCCTCATTAAGATGGAAGTCCGAAACTCGTTTCGGAAGAAAAGAAGGATTAGGTCGCAAGACCACCTTATCCAAATGAATAACCAGGTACGGAGACTTGCAGGACAAAGCCGCCAGCTCCGACACTCTGCGAGCCGAAGTGATCGCCACCAAAAAGGCGACCTTTTTGGACAACATAGACAACGAGATCTCCCTGATCTGTTCAAAAGGAGCACGTTGTAACACAGATAGAACGAGATTCAAGTCCCAAGGGGGCAGAGGATCCCGCCTCGGGGGAACCAGATGCCGCACACCCTGAATAAAGGTGCCAACCAATGGGTTGGAAGCCACGGGACGTTGAAACAGAACGGCCAGAGCAGACACCTGACCCTTTATCGTAGCCAGCGCCAAACGCTGATCAACACCCGTTTGAAGGAAAGACAGCACACGGGACACCGAGTACGTGCGGGGTGAAAACCCCCTAGACTCACACCAGGCAAAATAGGCCTTCCAAGTACGGTAATAAACCTTCCCCGAGGAAGATTTCCTCGCATTGATTAAGGTATGGACGACCTCCGGAGAGAGACCCCTCTCCTTCAGGACCTCGGTCTCAACAGCCAGGCCGTCAAAGCCAGCGACTGTAAAGCAGGATGGTATATCGGTCCTTGAGACAGTAGATCGTCTCGAAGAGGCAGACGCCACGGGGCGTCGACCGCCAGATTCACGAGGTCTGCGTACCAGGACCGGCGAGGCCAGTCCGGTGCCACAAGAATCACCGTGCTGCGTTCCGAGTGTAACCTGCGAAGGAACCTGGACAGCAACTGAATCGGTGGAAACGCGTACATCAGCCTGTACTGATGCCACGGGGCCACTAACGCGTCCGACGCGTCTGCCCGAGGGTCGCGCGTCCTTGCCACGAACCTCTTCACCTTGTTGTTGAGGCGAGACGCGAACAGGTCCACATCTGGAAGACCCCACTTCGCGCACAACGTCTGGAAGACAGCCGGATGGAGAGACCATTCCCCCTGATCCAGGGTCTGGCGACTCAGATAGTCCGCCTGCCAGTTCTCCACTCCCGGAATGTGAACCGCCGTTATCGCCGGGACATGAGTCTCGGCCCAAGACAGAATGTCGGCCACTTCTCGAGCCGCTCGGGCACTCTTGGTGCCCCCTTGGTGGTTGATGTAGGCCACCGCCGTGGCATTGTCCGTCTGCACCCGAACCGGGCAACCCTGCAGCCGGTCCGTCCAGCGATGAAGACAGAGACTTATCGCACGCAATTCCAGAATGTTGATCGGAAGGGAAGACTCCCCCTCCGACCAAGTCCCCTGAGCGGACAGAACGCCCAGAACTCCACCCCAGCCCGACAGGCTGGCATCCGTGGTGATTACCGTCCACGAGATCGGACGAAACGACTTGCCCCCGGACACCAACGGGGACTGGAGCCACCACAGAAGGTTTTCCCTGGTGCGAAGACTCAACGAGATCTGAAGATCCAGAGATTGAGGTCGCCCGTCCCACCTGGACAGGATCTCCGCTTGGAGACCCCGCGTGTGAAACTGTGTGAAAGGAATCGCCTCGAAGGCCGAGACCATCAATCCCAGACATCTCATACACGTCCGCAGAGACGAGTTCGGAACGTCCCTGAGGGACCTGACTTCCTCCCGGAGAGTCCTGAGTTTGTCTTCCGGCAGGAAGACCTTCGCCTGCACCGAGTCCAGTATCATTCCCAGATAGGGGAGACGAACCGACGGACTCAGTGTCGACTTTGGAAAATTTATCGTCCAACCAAACTCCTGTAGAGTTTGCATCGTGACAGACAGGTCCTCCTCCAGACCCTGGCTGGTCGCAGACCGAACCAGAATGTCGTCCAGATACCCCAGGACAGAAACGCCCTGGGCCCTCAATAATGCCAGAACCGGTGCAAGCACCTTGGTGAAGACCCGCGGAGCCGAGGCGAGACCAAAGGGCAACGCCACGAACTGGTAGTGATCCTCCGCAATGGCAAATCGAAGGTACCTCTGATGACCCTCGAATATGGGGATGTGAAGGTACGCATCCTTCAAATCGATGGAGGCCATGAATTCCCCCGGAGCCAGGGCAGCCACCACCGACCGCAGGGATTCCATGCGGAACTTGCGAACCCGCACAGAGCGGTTCAGAGCCTTCAAGTCCAGAATCGGACGAACTTTGCCCTCCTTTCTGGGCACGGTGAACAGATTGGAATAAAACCCCCGAAACCTGTCCCGATGAGGCACCGGAACCACCACTCCCTGAGCCCTCAGGTCCCGCACCGCCAGGTGCAGGTCCCGCAAGCGCTCTGGAGACAGTTGAAGATTTGAGGGAAAAAATCTGCTCTCCGGCCGAGAGAGAAACTCGATCTTGTAACCAGATCGAACGATTTCCAGAACCCATCTGTCCCGCACACGGGCCAACCAGGGCTGAAGAGAACCGAGCAAGCGTCCCCCCACCCCAAAACTGGGTGAGGGCGCCCCTTCAGGCCGAACTGTTATGGGCTGCAGGTCCGGATTGGCCGGACTTCTGTGTACCAGACCAGGGCTTCTTCTGAGAGCCTTGACCTTTGAACGGTTTGCCCTTGTAGTGCGGCCGAAAGGCACGAAAGGACCCCTGAGGGGGCCGAAAATTAGCATGCTTCTTCCCAGAAGCCCCCTTAGCCTTGGGGAAATGGGGCAAGAGAGTGCTCTTACCCCCGGTGATCCCCTTAATCAACACATCCAAGGACTCCCCAAAAAGGCGAGACCCATCATAAGGCAGATTGGCTAAGGTCTTACGTGAAGATTGGTCCACCGACCAACATTTCAACCAGACCATGCGGCGAGACAACACCGCCACGCTGTGCACACGTGCAGCCAACGGAATCAGGTCCAGGTCCGCATCACACAGATACATGACACCCTGGTGGATCTGATCCACCATATCCAGGGTCGCCGGCGAGGCCGAGTCGGCCACTAGGACGCGCCTAAGCATCTGCGTCCAACTTGCGATCGCCTGGGCCGCCATGAGAGAAGCAAACAGAGCCTTAAGCATAGAACCTGTAACAGAATAAGTATGACGGGCAAGAGACTCCAATCTCCTATCCGTGGCATCACGGAAAACAGGGGAACCCTCTGCAGGAATCGCAGTGGCTTTGTTCAAAACCGCAATTGCATGATCCACTGGTGGAGGCACACACCACCTTTCATCAGTGGCAGGCGAAAAAGGATAACGCAGCTTGAATTTACTCGGTACCGCAAAAGGCTTGCGCAGATCGCGCCATTGATCCTTAACAGCGCGCTGAAAATCAGCATTGCAGGGAAAAACCTGCGGCGTCCTGCGTTTCCTCTGCGTCCCATAAGCCGCCAAGGCAGCGGGGGGACACACTTCGTCCTGCAAACGCAGCGTTTGCTTAATGGAAGCAATCAACTCATCCATGATTGCAAGCTCTTCAGGCGAGCCAGGGGGAGAATTATCAACCCCCTCAACTTCAGCCTCCACCTCAGACCCCACTAGATCAAGAGAGGAGCGGGACCCCGATAAGGAGGCCCCTGCCAGAACAGCCCCATCACCTTCACCCTCAGAATCAGAGGAAAGAGCAACTCTGGGCCTTTTAGTAGATTGAGCAGCCACCAGCATTTGCACCTGAGCAGCAAGGCCAGCCACAATAGTGGCTAAATCCCCCCCTGGGGGGGAAACAGCGGTCCCCTGGCTTTCCACCAATACTGTAGGAAATTTGCCCTCCTGAGAATCCATTGCCCCTGTAATGCCAGACAACCAAGGGTTAACTGCCCCTTTTAAGCAAGCGCGGCAAGCGCAGCCCACCGCACCACACTCAAGCACAATGAGACCCCCACAGGGAATATGCAAACTGAACACAGGCAATGGATAGCAAGAACAGAAGGATAAAACCTGAGGAGACCCTCGCCGCTGCTGCTGCCTCGATCGGTGTTCCAGGAAAGAGGAAGTGATGCTGCCAGGGCGCTTCTATGTAAGCCTATGGAGGCTACAAGAAAATGGCCGCCATGCATGTAAACCATGCGGCCGGAGCGGGTGTAGGCAAAATGGCGTCGTTTGGCGCCGAAACCGCCGCTCCACAGTGCATTAAAACACACATTACATTCCAATATCAGAATACATGTCAGATCGCCGCAGCGATCGCCGTATAGTGCCCAAACATGCCAAAAAAACATGCCCCACAGCACACAGCTTCTCACACTGACCAGTCTGACACACACAGTGTCATACAGCTCCCCCCCCCCCCCCTTGCAGCCCACAGCATGCAGCCGAGAGATAGGGAGACAAGCAGTGTGAATAGAGGCAGGTTACACAGTCCCAGACTGACACCCCCCCAGACAGACAGGTCCCCACATAGATACACTTACCTCACATGGCGTGGGGGACCCGCACAGGCGAACAAGCCGCTGCACATGAGGCAGGGAGAGTCGCAATTCAAGACGCACAAAATGGGGGTTAAGAAACCGCACAGCGTCCAGTGAGGTAGCCACCTCACCAATCATCCCTGCACCGAACAGGGATGGGTCGTTCACTGTGCCAGGAGCGTTACCTGGCTGAACGCTCGATGGCAGACTGGGAAGCCACTGACCCACGACCTGCGACCAGGGGGATCAGCCCGAGACCCAGTCCGCATGATCCTCTTCGTCCGAAGAACTAACTAACGCTGACAAAATAACAGCTAAATAAAGGTAGAGAGAAAAACTCAAACAAAATATTAAAAAGAAGAAAGAGTCTGGGACAGAAAGTCCCAGCACAGAGAGAGCCAGCCACTCCTGACAAGCTAGACATTAAAACTGAGATATGGTTGCAGGAAGTAGGAGGGTATTGACTGAGGGGACCACCCCTTGAGGGTGGGATATGTTAAAGCTTTATTGTTAACATATTCTGTTGCCTAGCTACTCCTTCGGAGCAAAGTCTAATACCCCCATATGTGACGAATATGAAGAGGCGGCGACTGTCGGAGGACGTAAGAGAAAAAGAAATTTATATATATATATATATATATATATATATATATATATATATTAATAAAATATAACTAGATTTCTTGCCACTGCCATAACCTACCACCAAAGAACCACCCAAAATAAACTCTCCTGCTCCTGACTATTGCAGCGATACCACATATGGGTATGTTAGTAGTATTTTGTATCTGTAATACAGCCCAGAAACAATAGTGCACATTTTGCTTTTTTTAATCCTGCCTAAAACACACTGACACTAAAACTAGTTTAAAAAAAAATACATAAAATACTGTACAAAAAATACTGAACTCTGCAAGGACAGAGTGATACAATGTATCTTTCTCGTCCATTCACAGAGACAGAAAACACGGGGTGGACTTCACAGTGGCTGGTCATTGTGATAGCCAATCAGAGGCTATCGCAGGTGACCTGGAATCAGACAGACATTCTAACAATAATTACCCGGGGCTCTCGGTGAGACAACGGTCTCTGTGCTGGGAGCTCACCGCATCCAGTGAGGGCGCATATTTACGTACGATCGGCGTGAAGGGGTTAAATTGCGCAGTCCTATTTAGAGATTTTGTACAGCTGCTGTAACAGAAGAGTTAAAACTGTAAAACACGAGGTTGTTGGTGTACAGTCCACATGGCTGTATATCCACTTCAGTTGACTAGATTTGGGCTTTAACAGAGAAGTAAGGACTTTCAAAAATAAAAATAAAAATGTAAGCTTTATGCACACTTTTTTTTCTGCTCCTAGAATCTAGTGTTATCCTATTAGCGTTTTTTAAGCTTCAGTATCTAGGAGCAGAAAAAAACAAATTTGTTTTTGTAGACCGTTTTTCCAACAGGAAAAAACACTGAATACCCCGAAATGCTGTTAACCGCTGCTAAGCACCGGTTTCCAGCAGCTTTTTTTCAGCGTAAAGCTGGTTGTTAAGGAGCGGGCCAGGAAGTCTGCCACTGTGTCCTTAATATAACTCATCAGCTGTCGGAGGGGTTTCGGCCGACAGCTGAATGTAAACTAAACAATTGCCACCAGTAAAGAAATTAGAGAAAAAAAAAAAGTGTGGGGGTCCCCCTTAATCCATACCATGCCCTTTTAGGTTCTGGTATGGATTTTAAGGGTACCCCACGCCAAAAATAAGAAACGGCGTGGGGTCCCCCCCAATCCATACTAGTTTCCTAAATGGCACCCTAGGCATGCCACTGGGATTGGAACCCACCAAAATGATAGAAGACGTAGGGCTAGCCTGTAAAATTGCTTCAGTTACTGGATCCTGCATTAGGCACTTCTCTGCGGCAAACTGTGCATTGTGTAGAGTTAGCTGCAGAGTGCTATACAGGTAAATAATAGAAATGTTAACACCTGGTAGACTGTTTTGTTGGGGAGTATCAGTGTGTCATAGGAGTATGCCCATTAAGGAGCCTAGAGAGTACAAAACCAACTGCCTTTAGAAAAAGAAAATAGGACCTGGGATATTTTACCCTAAAATATCCCAGGTTCAATTTTCTGTTAATAAATGCAGTCTACCAGGTGTTAACATTTCTATTTTGATTAAATATATAGGATGGTGTTTGAATTTTCTATGTATGTATTCATTGTTTGCATCCATTTTTGTACAAAATTGAATTTATAAAGTATATTTTTTCTTTTATTTACAGCAACATTCTGTACAGGACTTTGAGTCTCCTGAAGAAACCATATTTCTGGTGAAACATGTTAAGCGGAAACCACTGTACATACATCATGAAATTGTTGCTGCTGGTTTTATAAAAATACTTGATTTATATTTTGATATAAAATAAAATGTATATGCTTTTATAAAAAAAGACTTCTTTGAAGATTCATATATTTGTCTGGACAATCTAAAAATCCCTCTGTATGCCTCTCCCAAAAACTGTTAATGTCGGGATGTAGTACATTGACCCTCAAATCTCTAGCAGATAGCAAACAACTCATTGCATGATTGATCCACAGGACTGAATTGCAGGGCATTTGATTCTTGTGGCACCAAAATGGTCCAGTAGGATTTTGTCTGAATTTTGGCAGACTCCCCTTGGACTCTTCTGGATCGCATAGACCTTCTGTCTCAAGGCCCAATCTACCATCCTGCTTCTCAGTGGATGGTTTTGAGGGCCTGGCTGTAAAAGCCCAGGTCTGGAGAGACAGAAGCCTTTTGGATTCGGATATCCCAATATTTCTCTATGCTAGGAATCTGACAGCTTGCAAAATATACCATCGCACCTGGATGGTGGAAAGCAGAGTACGTTTTTATACCAGATGATACTCTGTGAGCCTTTACTGTTAAGGTACACTCCACTAGGTCACTGGGTGTTTCTTGGGCCTTTCAGCATACCGCAAAGCAAATGGTCTTCACGTTTGCCAGAGAGGAGGTTTAAGCCTCTGCTGATGCCCGATTAGGCCTTAAGGTGCTACAAGCAGCTGTCTAGTTAAGGTCTTATATCCTTGTTTGCGGCTCTGTTGCCTTTTTTTCTGTGCTGCCCAACTATTGAGCATTCCAGTTGTCTAAAACTATGCCTGTATCCTGTACAATCAAGAAAATAAGACTTTAATGGTTTATTAAAGTACAGTGCAGAGGAACCTCTCCTCTGTCTCTGTTTATCTTTATTGCTTGTTAAAAACGTAGGATAACTGCCAGTAGGAGGGGTTATATGGGGATACTTACAGTTCTCTTTGCCAGTGTCCAATCATCTGAAGGTGGTAATACCTAACCTAGTCATGTAAGACTATGCCCGTGTCCTGTACTGTTCTCCAAGATAAGAACTTTAAGGCAAGTCAAAATACTTTCTTGTGCTGACAAGCTGGGTGCCAACGTAAGAACTTTTTTGTATTAAGTAAAAAAAAAAATGCCACAAGCTGCTAAGAGCATGTAGAGCATATCAAGCAAAATAAGGCTGACCTAAATTATCACAGGGAAAACAAATTATATTATAGCAACCAGTAAACATTTCGTTTTTAAATTTTGGCATGGATAGACTAAAGAAAGACAAATTCTGCATGGTTCCTGAGTTGAATGAGATGAAAAAAAAAAAAGCATCATCAACACCAACCTGTTCAAATTCTTGTATTTGGCTGTCTTTCATCTGTAGAATTTCCAGCACTTTTCTGTCTTTGGCCTCAGCCTTACTTTTTTCCCTGGAACAGGGCATAAAAAGATATAGAATACACATTATTAGAACTAATTTGTACTTAATCATTTGAATTTGCTAAATCTTAGTGATAAATGTCATTTTAAAAAGCGCAGAATACAATTATCCGTGACCGACAGCCCCAGTAGAATTAATCAGCATGCATATGGCAAGTGACAGCAAATTATTCCTTCTGGCAATTATGACAACTTTATTTCCTTGTACAGTATGTGGACAAGCATCGCAGCCATAAAATCATACCAAGATTACAATCTTCATCTACACACAATGAAAGCTGTGATTTCACTTGACTTAGTCTTAGTTCTTCATAAATGTAAAAAAAAAAAAAAATGTAATATATAGTATGCACAAAACAATCCAATTCCAGATGCTCTTTTCTTCTAGGAATATTGAAAAATGAAATCTAACATGCAATTGTTTTTGGAGGCTGTTAATGTAAAACATTCATCAGTCCAACCACAACATTCTGTGTGTTCCTAATATCAACTGCTATGCAAGAAATTACACAAAATGAATTGATGGAGAATTGGCCATGTGATCTTTGGTAACAGCCAGTTAGGTAATGTGATATTACAAGCAAAGTCGGATCATCCACACGGTAACCTAAGCAGGAACTTAAGGTCCAGTCAATGTCTAAAGGGCCCTGTTCCGAGCTAATACTTCTACCATAAATGAGGGGGATTGCGCAATTGACCAAAAGCTGAGCACTTGCCTGTCACTTCACAAGGAAGGATTTTACTTGGCTCTGATGGCATGGCTATGGTGCCAAGGGCCTCATTGTACTTTAATCCTTCTCTGTCAACAGGCACTTGACAGAGTAAAGCAATAAAAAAAAAAAAATAAAAAAAAAAGTAACAATTTTAACAGGGTCCAAGAAAGCCTTGAAATTCCTTGAAGTTCTAGAAGACCTAAACACTCCCCCTCCTTAAACTATGGAAAACACTCATGGGGGATAATAAAACCCCCTAAGGGAAGATGCCTGGCCAGACAACCAAGCTCGCTAAGCAGGATAAACCAGAAAATGTACGGCATAGTACATCCCAATAGGCCCCTGAGCCCACTAAAGAACCTAAGAGTTTGATCCCAAAAAGTCAATGTGATGAAAGAAGTGGGTGCCAGAATACACTGCCAAAAGAATAAGCAGGAATAAACCACTAAATCGTAAAATCCATTTCTCTGATGTTCATTGACGAACACAGCTCCTTATCTTTTTAACCATTGGGTTATATTGCCTCCTACAAGAGTAGGACACTAGGCAGAAAAAAAAAGCCTGGCTACGCCTATGGGCAGTCCACAGGGAGTATACTCCCTCTCTCTGCTATGGGTACTCAGTTTTGTTACTAGAAGAATTACAACTCCATAGAGGGGTGGGTGCTGTGTCCGGCAGTGAACATCAGCGAAATAGATTTTACGGTAAGCAAAAGTCCCATTTTCTCTTTCGTTCATTGACTGACACAGCTCCTGATCTTCTTAACCATTGGGACATCCCAAAGCAGTGTTAAACATGAGGGGTGGGAACAGCGAAAAATAAATCCCCAAGGCTAAACTATAGCCAACCAGGTAAACAGGAGCTCAACTAAAACAACTGAGGGTGTATTGTATTTTTCCAAGTGGGCTTCAAAGAGGACAAGGTCCTCTAAACAGCAGCCTGCAAAACCTTGCGGCCAAAAGAAGCATCCGCAGATGCCAACAAATCCACTTTATAGAACTCTGTAAAAATGTGCACCGAAGACCAGGTGGCCGCCTTGCAAACCTGCGTCACTGACGCTTGATGATGGAAGGCCCAGGAGGCACTGAGCACCCAAGTAGAGTGCGCCTTGACAGGGAAAGGAGGAACCTGACCCTTGATGAAATAGGCCTAAATCGCCGTCTGTCTGATCCATCTGGAAATGGTCGCAGAGGAAGCGTACAACCCTTTCCAAGGCCCATTCGAGAGCACAAATAGTGAGAGTCTGACTTCCTAAAAGACTCTGTAGCTGCCAGGTACACCCTAATCACCCGGACCACATCCAAGGCATGCAAAGTAATTTCCTTCGGATGTTTTGGCCTGGGACACAGGGAAGGCAACACAATGTCTTAATTCAAATGAAAATCGGAGACAACCTTTAAAAGGAACGACGGACAGGGGCGAAGAACCACCTTATCTCTGTGAACCACTAAGTAAGCTGAACGACAGGATAACGCCACCAATTCAGACAACCTGCGCACAGAGGTGATAACCACCAAAAAGGCCACCTTCTGGGACAGCGTAAGCAGGGACATCTCCTGAAGATTCTCAAAAGGAGGCTTCTGGAGGATTGAGAGCACCAAATTGAGTTCCTAAGACGGCAACGGAGACCACACTGGAGGAGCCAAGTGCCGAACTCCCTGAAGAAAAAGTATGCACTAGGGCAGGCATGTCCAACCTGCGGCCCGGAACTGCAGGCAATGCGGCCCACTGCCCCTTGACAATTATATTTTTTTTGCTGGGGAGGAAGGAAGTCGTGTCGGGGGCACGGCCACAGCAGCTTCCAACTAACTGTAGGCAGAGGCTGCCTTGGAGGGGAGGCGATTGTGGCCAGATTACAAACAGAGCGGGGACCTCCTGCTTACCCGGCGGCCACTGTCATATGAAGCCTGCCTCCTCGACCGGCTCCTATGATAGACAGCACATTGGTGAAGTCTATCATAGGAGCTGGTCCAGGAGGCAGGACTTTGTATGACAGCGGTCGCCGGGTAAGCGGGAGTTCCCCTCTCTGTGTAATTCTGTGGCTCTCCTCTCTCTTCATTGCAGACTGCATTGGATGGGCAAGCACTGGTGAGGCTGCATTGGATGGGCATGCACTGGTGAAGCTGCATTGGATGGGCACTGTTTAGGCTGCATTGGATGGGCACGCACTAGGCAAGTGCCGTGCGATCTCCCGGCTGCTGCGGGAGACTTAGGATGTCTGCAGTCAGTGACAGAGCCGCTGCTTCCTGTATAGTTCTGGCTCTTTCACAGGCGGAGTGATATGAAATGCATTCTGCCTGTGACAGGAGCCATACAGGAAGCAGCGGCTCTGCTCTCTACTGCAGCCGCTGCTTCCTCCAGCAATACCCGCATGACCAGCATTACCCGCCAGCAGTAACCGCACCAGCAGTACCCGCCAGCAGTCTGAAAAATAAGTAGAAAAGGTATTTCCATTAGCGTGTGTAAATTGTGGCAATATGTTTTTTAATGACTAGTTGTGCTTTGTCATAGTATATCATGTCCTTGTTCATACATGTATGAATAAGGACATGACATTTTCTGGCTGCCTATGTCACATTTGCTAGTGGTGCAACTAGCCCCAGCACATAACTGTAAATATCCCAGCATGTGCAGGGTTTCCGACTCCTACCACCATGACCACTTCAAATCACTGAAGTGGTCATGGTGGTTAGAGTGTTCCTTTAATATCTCTCAGAAGAAGTAAACATCTGTATACTGATTCCATTTCATTATCCTCTAGTTGTGTTAAACTAGTGCTGGGGGACGGGGCACGATGGCACGGCAGCGTTTTATTACTTATATACCTTAACTATAGTATATATTTTATATGCGACCTGAGAAAATTTCTCTACACTCAGTGTGGCCCAGAGAAGCCAAAAGGTTGGACACCCATGCACTAGGGAGTGTGTAGCCAATGGCCATTGAAAGAAGATCGCCAATGCCGACTCCTGGCCCTTGATAGTACTCAAGGCCAGTTTCTGCTCAACCCCCCCCCCGCTGAAGGTAGGTCAAGATCCGAGCCACTGAAAAAGAGCGAGGATGAACCCCCAGACTCACAACACGCGATGTACGTCTTCCATGTACGATGGTAGATCTTCCTAAAATAAGATTTCCTAGCTTTTAACAGCGTTGGAATCACCGACTCAGACAAACCTCTATCCTTCAGCACCTGCAGTTCAACAGCAGAGACGTCAAAGCTAGCGACTGTAAAGCAGGATGGAAGATTTGCCCTTGAGACAGCAGATCCTCCCTGAGAGGAAGCTTCCAAGGAACTTCAGCGACCAGCTGCACCAGATCGGCGTACCAAGCGAAGCGAGGCCACTAAAATGACCGGAATCCTTTCTGCCTCGATCCTGCATAGAAGTTTTGCAATAAGCTTGAGAGGGAAGGCGTAAATCAGACGATACTGACCCCACGGGGCCAACAGCGCATCTGTAGCATCTTCCAGAGGATCCCCTGACCATGCCACAAACCTCTGCACCTTTCTGTTGAGCCGAGACGCCAACTGATCCACCTCGGGGATGCCCTACTGGAGACACAACTGATGAAACACCTCTGGATTAGAGGGACCACTCCTCTTGGTCCAACGCCTGCCGACTGAGGTAATCCTCCTGCCAGTTTTCCACCCAGGGAATATGTACTGTGGAGAAGACTGGAATTAAACGTTCTGCCCACCTTAGAGTGCCAGCTACCTCCAGAGCCGCCAGGACCACCTGAGCAGAATTTTTGCAGAGGATGCCTTCCCACCCAGACAGGCTGGCATCCGTGGTGACCACTGTCCAATACAAGGGGAGGAAGGATTTGCCCAGCCAAAGTGCTGGAGAAGAAAGCCACCATATTAGGGACTCTTTCATTCCCCAGCTCAGCCGGTTCGGATTGTCCAGAGACTGCGGATTCTTGTCCAATCTGCCCAGAATCTCCCTTTGCAGGGACCTCCTATGGAACTGTGTAAACGGAATCACCATCAGGCCCAGCACCCGCATGCAAGTACAGAGGGATGACTATCTGCTGGACAGCAGTAGACGAACTGCAGCCTGCAGTTTCTGGAGCTTGTTCAGAGGAAGGGGCACTTTGGCTAAGGCCGAGTCCAGAGTCAGACTCAGATAGTCCAGCTTTGTTGACAGAATTGAGAGCAGACTTCTGAAAATTCAGAATCCAGCCAAACCTCCTCAGAGTTCATATGATGTAGGGCTGCAACGAACGATTATTTTCATAATCGATTAGTTGGCCGATTATTGTTTTGATTAATCGACTAATCGGATAAAAACCTCAACAAAAAAAAGGTCAGTGTATAATTTAGTTAATATTCTTGAATATCTTTATGCAGTGGTAAATATAAATATCCAGATTATATATATATATATATATATATATATATAGTAGATATATATTGCCGATATTCCAAAAATATTGCTCATGTAAGGGTAAAATGATGTCATATAGCATAATTCCGTTTACAAATGTTACCGACCCGTCTCTCACTCACTTGCTGTAAGTGACACCCGGGTGATAGATATCACTCTGTCTGGCATACGAAGACGATCTCGGAGGTCACGTGGTCACACCGGGCGTGACTACGCACATGACCTCCAAGATCGTATGCCGGATGGACAAATCTTCAAATAGTGTATGTGGTTTTTGCTCAGGGGTTATATTCATTTTTAAATTGAATGTTAAAAGCAAGTGGAATTTTCAAACAACACTTGTCCATTCAACAAATATACACAATTTTTGTAGAAATATAGATGCAAATATTTTTCTCCAAAAATCCAATAGTAGCAGCAGCATACTTTTTTTTTGTCACCTGTCATGATGGGATTTAAAAAAAAAAAAAAAATAGCCCTTTATAGTAAAAAAAAAAAAGAACAGCAGATAATCGCTACTGTAATATAATTATAATTTCTACTGTGAAACAGTGAAAGTATTTAAATCTTGTATCGTGTATGTATATAAAAAAAATATGCCCAGAAGTCGGATATGCAGGATATTTTATATTATTACGTCTGGAGCGGTCTTCCATGTCCGCAAGTTTCATTTTTATGCGGTGCAATTCTTCCGTCTAGTAATCTTGCGTGTCCAGCACTTCGTTGTGTGCCTTTACAGGTTCTTGAACAGTGTCCTCGAGTGTGTCAGTCCTAAATTCCAGACAGTCTATTCTGTCTTGGACTTGTGATAAGGATAACAAGTTCTCTGTGCAGGTCCTTCTGGAGGGTGAGTAACATGGCTTTGAGAGTGGCCTCTGAAGCAGGGTTATCCGAGGCAAGGACAGCTGCTAGAGCTGGGGCACGGTCATTGTCCATGTCTGCAGTCCATAGTTGTTTTTTAGGCTGTGGGCCTTTGTATGGGGATTGGACAATCCTCTTACCTCTGTCAGGTGTTTGTCCAAGCGCAGGTAAGTCAGGAGCTGATGTATCCATCTCAGTGTTGCTGACGGATGCAGGGGGATCCCCTGATGTTCGAGGCACTGTGCAGTGATGTGTGCGGACAGCACTGGGGGATGGAGACCGGCCGGTCTCAATGTCAGCGCCATGTTGTGAAGGCCGCATGGCAGCTGGATTGAAGTAATCCGTGAGGCGGTGGGGTGCAGGCGGCTTCTTATGCCGCTGTGGCATGCCCGGGTGTGCCTCTCGTGTTAAGACTGCTCGGCGGGACGTTGTAGTGATGCGGGTTGTGGCTACTTGTTGTGATGGATCTGGATCGTGGAGCGGACTGCCTGGCTCAAGTTTCCATCTTGGTCCGCGGCAGACCACGCCCCCCGATATGCAGGATTTTTTAACTGAAGCTATATGAAGTGTGGAGGGGGGGGGGGAATAACATTTATATATTAAAGTAGTACTAACAGCTGAGATTTTTTTTTTCATGGATATAATCATTTTAAATATAATGCACAATACTAGTATACTAGTAAACTTTTACTCTAAACGTAATTGTAATGCCTTATATCCCCTCTAGTCTATCAGCCTCCACATTTTCCGGGTTCAGATGCGGATCTTCCTTGCACAGTGCCCTTAAAGTGACTGTAAGCAAGGTATATAGCAAGGAAAAAAAAAAAAAAAAACTCTGCCTTTAGAATCACTTGGTTCCTTCTCTTGCCCAGGACTACATTTCCCATGAGGCATTTCTCCTCACACATTCACAAGCTCTCTGCCATCTACTGACATGTATGGATGGTGTACTAAGCTGTATGTGCGTTGTACTGTATTTTCTGATATGTAAACAAATAATACATTCTGTATGCAGGACAACTAATCGGCTGACCGATTAATCGATTACAAAAAGTTGACAACTATTTTCATAATCGATTAGTTGTCGAATAATCGATTCGTTATTTCAGCCCTAGTATGATGATCTCCAGGTTTTCCATCAGAGCAGTAAGAGACCCCGCTCGCAGAAGGCGGTCATTCAAGTAGCCCAGTACCGCGATCCCTCGCTCGCGTAACGGGGCCAACACTTTCGTGAAGACCCGAGGAGTGGAGGCGAGACCAAAGGCTAACGCCACAAACTGATAATGCTCCTCCCCCACGGCAAAGCGGAGGAAGCGCTGGTGACTGGCACATATTGGAATGTGAATGTAAGCATCCTTGATGTCGATAGAAGCAAGAAAATCCCCCTAATAGAGGGATGCCTTCCTTCAAACTGTACACAAGTTTGAGTAAAACCCCTAAAAACGCTACGATGTCAGAACCGGGACAATCACCCCTTGAAGTTACAGGTCTTGCACCACCCCAAATAGACCCTGTAAGCGCTCCGAGAACAGGCACAAGTAGGAAGGAAATAACCTTTCCGGAGGGTAAGAAGAAACTCAATCTTCTAGCTGGACCGTATTACTTTGTGGACCCACTTGTCTTGTACCAGGGAAGTCCACAGGTCTGCAAACCAGCGAAGAGGTCCCCACCCCAGATACAGGGGAGGGCGCACCTTAACGCTGAAGGAGCCTTGTCTGCGGGTCTGGAGAAGCCCGCTCTCAACTTGCCAGACAAGGTTTGCTTGGATCCACCAGAGGAGGCCCTGAAAGGCTTTGACCTTCTGTCAGTCGCCCCAGAGGGACGAAAAAACTTCTTATGGGCCAAGAAAGATGGCCCACGCCTACAACGAGGGTCCTTGCCCTTACTAGCCTGCGGAAGAAAGGTACTCTTCCCCCCGTGAGACCCTTAATGATGTCATCCAAACAGGCGATCTATTTGAAAAGGAAGATCAGTCGAGGCCTTTTTAGAAGTCTGGTCCGCAGACCAGCATTTGAGACAAAAAATTCACGGAAGGACCACTGCCGAAACAGAGAGCCCAGCAACTAGGGGAGCCGCATCCAAAGAGGCATCACAGATAAACTGCAGCCCCTGGAACAACTGGTCCGCCAGCTCAAAAAGGCAGGGGAGAGCTGCTCCCCCTCCAGGTCAGTGTAAAAGCTTAGCCCACTCACAGTTTTGAGACACCAGGGCAATGGTAAATACCGGCCTCAGTGCTGAACCAGCCAGAGTGTACAGCCTCCGCCTTCTTGTCAGCCAGGTCCTTAAAGGCCGGAGACTATTCAACCGGAATCATGGCTGCCTTGTTCAATCTAGAAACCGGAGGGTCCACCACCGGTGGAACAGTCCACTTTTTAAGAAGGTGCTCCTCATAGGGGTACCGTATAGCAAATTGCTTAGGGACTACAAGGGGAGGTTTTAGTCGTTCCCGCTCTTTAGCGACCATTCTGTCAAAATAGGAGGGGAAAGGAAACGCCTTTGCTGCTCTGGATGGCTTGTGTGCTAAAGGGAACCGACGCCTCTGTCGCAGCTTCAGCTGCGTCCTCCATTTTTAAGGTCTCACGCACAGATACAATCAGTGCATCTACCAGCTTCTTTTTGTGCGCTGTTACAGGAGTGGAGGAATCATCCTCACTATGTGAGAGCTCAGGGCACATGGTCGCAGACCCAGCAGAGTGACGCACATCTGTAGCGGTCGAATCAGATGCAGGATCTGAGGAGACAGATTTGGCAGGGGAAAACGGGGGCGCTTTTTGCTAGCCCGTCGACCAAAAACCACCTCCACCCGGGACACAAAGGACTCCAGGACCGTCATCCGTGCATCAATGGATGGATGGTACCCGGAGGGCCCGCAGCCTCAGAGGGAATCAGGTGGGGAAATGTGTTTCAAGAACTCAATGAGTCAACAGAGGGAGCCCACAAAAAAAGGTGTAAAAAAACTGCTCCGGCAGCACCACCCAATCGCCAGTAACAGAGCCCTAATCGATCCTCCGCAGAGAGGGAGGGGACCCCACCAGACTCACCACCCACCAGAAACAGGCGCCAAGATAATCTACACTCCACGTGTGGCGATCAGGAAGTGAAAAGATCCAGGAGTCAGCATCAGGAGATGAGGAGAGGCTCCCACCGCCAAAATCGCCGCCCAGAGGGCTCCACTGTCATGGCTACAGCTATTTTCAATAGCAAACCACCGCAAAATGACCGCCAGACTACACAAACATGCCATGCCCATTAAGAATACAGACTACAAGAAAATCCTGGCACCACAAGGCTCCCAGGGACCGGGAGAGATCCCTAGGCCTCAGAAAATGGCACAGGCAGGAAGGGGGGGCCTGGCAGGAGCCCAACAGGTACAGCCCCCCACACACACAGCCGTTTGCACGGTCACCAGCGGCAACCCCCCCCCTCCATCGCCAGCACAGCACTCTGCCCCCACCCCAGGAGGTGGACCAAAACCCCCTCACAGCCCCAGTATAGTTAAGGGGGGCAGATGGGGCCCACAGGGACCACCAGACCGATGAGGGGGGGTGCCTAATGGGAAGGAGGGGAACCCTGGGGTCTGAGTGTCCCATGGAGGGGCACACGTTCACCCCAAAACCCTCCAGGGGGAGAGGGGAGACAGTTATTTGCCATACCAGGAACCAGGCGGGCACCGCTCCAGACAGAACCTCCTCTCCATCAAAATGGGGGGCTGTCGGCCAGGAGGAACGCTTGCTACTCGGGAAAAGACCCCAGTCGTATGCAACCTCGCAAGGCGTTTAACTCGCAAGCCAGACTGGGATGACCACTGGATCTAGATTACCCAGCCCGTCGCCCAGTCTGGCAGTTGATTGTAGATTTCAAAGGAAAAAAAACAGGAGAAAAAAAAATCTAAAAGGAAAAAAATTGCCAGGACCAGAGATACCAGCAAAGAACTAGGTCCTTACTCTTGACTAGGCAGAAAAAAAACTGAGTACCAATCGCAGAGAGAGGGAGTATACCCCCTGGGACTGCCCATAGGCATAGCCAGACTTTTTTTCTGCCTAGTGGCCTATCCGGAGATGTAGAGGCCTCACAAAGTCCTGTGGACAAATACCCCCATCCGCAAGGAGTACCTGTAGCAAGGAACTAGAGTGTTCTGCCTGCTGGCAATCCAGGGAGACACAGGGCAATCCAACTAAGACCTCCACCCATTTTAAAGGATCTGAGGCGCAATCAGGTGCACAACCCCACTGGTTGAGGAGAGCCAGGTTTAAAGAGTTTGTTACCCCCAACTCTTCATATTCCTGATATGTGCTTGCTGTACCATACACTTGTATGGCAAAGTGTCCTGTTTGCTTTGTATTGCTCCCATTTTGTGAAATCCCTGGTGTTCCTGCCAGTCCTTCTGTTTTCCTATTAAAAACTGACCACACTAAGCAGGAGGACACAGCATAGTCTGTACTCTAGCTATGCTGGGAACTCAGTGTATTCTCCTCCAATGATCAGACTTGTCCTGACACGCCCCCACTGCACAGCCATTCACTGGGAAGCTCGGTGTGCTGTTTCTTCTCCTCCCCCCAGCTCTTATGCAGCTGAGAAAAGAAGGAATGTCATAATTTAAAAAAAAAAAAGGGGGGGTATTTATAGTGGTTTTTTTTTTGTTTGTTTTTTTTTTTATGTATATCTATACAAAAATGTTTTGCCTTGCATTTCAATTTTAAACTGAATGGGTTATTTTATAAGGTGATCATTTACAATCACTTTAAAGCCAACAGTCTTTTGAAAGACCATCCTCGAGGGGCAAACATGCTCAGTCTAGTTTAGGGGTTCAGCAACTTAAGTCACAGAGAATACCCATACCCTCCTGGACATGAGGGCACTGAAACACCTACATGATTTTCTGGAGTCCAAAGTAGAAACCTTAGACAGGGCAGGGTCCCTCAACATGAAGGGAGCTTATTTTTCTCGGAGGGCTAATGGTAGTTTTGGGGATGGCATTACTCCAGCAAGGGGAATTCCCCAGGGATGGCAGGAAGAGGCTACCCTAGTCACCTGATTAGACATACAGAAAGGATTGTCTGGTTTCCGGAGACAGGATTGCAGGCCATATCAATAACTGCAGGAAAGGGGGCTTAAGTCAGGAAAGAACCAGTGAGGAGGACGACATCCTGAGGGGGGATTCTGACACCGCACACTCTCTCAATGAGGACTAAGGGCTCACTGCTTTATACAAGAATTTTTCAGGATTGACTTAAGCTGGAGCACCACATCTATGAAGACAGGTAGTCACCGACGCTGAATCTTACAGGAGTCAGGTTCATTAGAAAAGGTGCTCACTAGGAGGATCCATAAAGCGGACTCACTTTATATGAAGACGCCCAAGCACTCCACAATGGGGGTACTAGGGGAGGACAATAGGCTGATGAAAAGAGAAGGTGACATTGAAGATTTGGATCCTTATCCAGGGAAGGGGCAGACGGTGGTTGACACTATGTCAGGGAGTTCTCTGGAGAGGGGAGACCCTGAGAGATATCATGTACCGCAACGGGCTGTTCACATCTCAGAAACAGAGAGCCTTCTTGAATAAGGGGGAGGGGACAGATAGGGCACGGCGCCGGAAACCAAAATATTATTAGAGTTGGGGCAAGCAGGCCCAATATTTGAAGAACCCATTGAGACTGGGGGAGGTGCAGAGCCCTGAGCAAAATCACAGGGGAAATAGGAGGAAGCAACTGAAAGGGGTACCAAAACCAAGGAATTATCCACAGAGCTAAAAGGGGGGGGGGGGTATATGCAGCTGAGTGTCAAGGGAGACAAACCAGCAACCCCTATGTGCTATTCGAAGAATAAAGTGCTTGTGCTCATAAAATTCAATTAACAGGTGCTCCACTAGTGCTCAATTCAGGTGCCCTACATGGATGTACTCACCCTGGATATGGACCACCTATCTCTAGTGTGATCACTTGTTTTTATTGCGGAACCCTACCCGGGGTGATGTCTTTGGTGGCAGGCTCCTCAATGGGTTAATCCTCAGTAAGAATGGGGAAAAACTGTGGAGAAATACCACATAGTGTAAAACCATAGGATTTATTCAGAGGTAAAAACAAAACAAAAAGGTAGATAAACTCACATTTTAAGGTGCCTATAACCTAGCACTCAGTATATGCAGCATATGCATAACAAATTAGCTCCGGCTGGTGTGTAGTAGATACCACAATTCGCAGCTCAGCTTGGTCCCGGGCATGACGTAGGCGGAAGTGATTTCACAGTGACTCGATCAAGGCTCAACGCGTTTCAGCCAATGAGAAGACATGTCATCGGGAAGCGTCACATCCATGTGGCACAACTGAATTGAGCACTAGTGGAGCACCTGTTCTTCATTGAATTTATTGAGAACGAGTGGGTTATACTCCTAATAGCACAGCAGGGGTCCGGTGCGTCCCCTGTTCTCCGTTTCAGGGACGAATCAGGCCTGAATTTTTGCCTGAATTCAGACCTGAAATGGAGCCAAAGACACACAGGACCCCCATGCAATCCGCTGGGCAGCTACCACGGAAATGTGTGAACCGGATCCATTCAGAGCCGGGCACACTTTTTTGTCATGCGAATAGAATGTAGGGAAACCCGCATCCAATTCGCACTAGTGTGAACCCAGCCTTAGAGTAAAAAGACTCAACAAAAATTCAGATATCAGAATACAGATTACAGGCGCCAGTTCCTCAAAGTGTTCAGCAAATGCCCCCAGAAACACTAGGAGAGTACGAATTGGGGGCACCGGCAGCAGCAGGACTGTCCTTTGTGTGTTTCTGTGCAGACAGGTTGCAGTCGCATATCATTAACTTACCTAGGGTCAAAAAGTGCAAGACAAGGCCTGAATTACTCGCACACTTACAGCAGCTGGTGCTGATGAGGGCTGAGTAGACAGAGACCATATCACCCTCGGCAGGTAGTGCTTTATGGACCGAATAATGGAGTTTTATGAGCTTGCTTGCAAGCAGAAGCGGAATGGTGTTTCCCCCAACACTGAGCTGCAAGAAAGAGCGCAAAGCACGCATGTATATTTCACCCAACAGATGTCATCAGCGTTCAGTCCCTCAGCAATAGAATTTGCCCAATGGCACAGCTAATGAGGTGCCTCCAAGGTGCCGAAAACTGACCGGCCTTATTCATTATATGAGTCTTCAGTGACAGGATCTAAATATTAAGTCGGATACTGATGATGCCACACACAATTAAGATTATTAAGCCATCAAACACACACACTCACCGGAAAAACTAAAAACACCCCATCAAATGTGTTTCAGCCTTATTGGCTAAATCATAGAGAGTTGTACAAATAAGCCCCTAAGAGTGAAATGTGTTAGTGTAAATGTTTTGTTACCTTTGTATAAATTAGTAATTTGACTTACTTCCAGTTTGCACTTAAATACAAACACATCGCCTGAAAGGCAAGCACATGCCAGAAAATGATGTGATCAGTAGTAAATGTGATCTATAAACAAGCAAGTAGGATAATAGAATAATAGGATAATAATAGGATAATTGAATAGTTATCTGAGGTATGTTCCACATCAAAAAGGGATCCATTGAAGAAGACAGGTAAGGTCATGGTGTGGTCATCATAGGTACAAATAAAGGTTCATTGAGCTAGAACACTCAACATGTTTCGCATACATGCTTCATCTGGAGCTTAAAGTTCATTGCGCTGTACTCTGCTTGCAGACGATATACAAAGAAGAAACGGCAAGGAAGGTGGAATCAGGAGCCTGGAGTCACATAAGATGACTGGGAATTATGGATAATGACTCCTGTCAATAAGGTATTGAAAATTTATGCGTACTGCTCATCGTATGGATACTCACTTGTCATATATACCCATGGGTTTACATGGCCAAAATGTTATACATGTAGACCATTCAAAAAGGAAGGGATGAATAACAATGTATTGTCAGTAAACTTGGGTTGTACGCTGAGGTATTAAAGAGTAGCACTAAGAAGATATTGGTTGGCGGCGGTTTCCCATCCTAGGAAGGTGGATATGCTTTTCAGGAGTACACCTAACCCCTTGCCGTCGCTGCACTGCCTATTTACGTCGGCAGTGTGGCTCTCCCAGGCAAAAATCACGTTAATAGGCATCATCTGCCTAGGAGGCCACTAGGGGGCGAGTGCGCGCCACCGGCAGCACGCTCCCGCCCCCGATCGTCAGTGGGGAAGCCAGTGCGGGTGTCAGGCGGCTCCGATTGCCTCTCCCCGCTGACAGAGAAGGATGGACGACTACTGTAAACACAGCCGTCCGTCCTTCTCCCTGTAATGATCACAGAGTCCATGCGATCCTGCTATATAGGATCGCATGTCTCTATGATCATTTCAAAAGCCCAAGCCTCCCCCCCCCACACAGTTAGAATCACTCCCCTAGGCTTACATTTAACCCCTTGATCACCAATAGTATTAACCCCTTCCCTGCCAATTGCATTATTACAGTAACCATGCATATTTTTAGCACCGATTACTGTAGTAATGTCACTGGTACCCCCAAAAGTGTCAAAAAACGGAATTTTTGTAAAATCTTACCTGTAAAATTCCTTTCTCTGAGTCCTCCGACAGTCGCCGCCTCTTCATATTCGTCACATATGGGGTATTAGACTTTTCTCCGAAGGAGTAGCTAGGCAACAGAATATGTTAACAATAAAGCTTTAACATATCCCACCCTCAAGGGGTGGTCCCCTCAGTCAATACCCTCCTACTTCCTGCAACCATATCTCAGTTTTAATGTCTAGCTTGTCAGGAGTGGCTGGCTCTCTCTGTGCTGGGACTTTCTGTCCCAGACTCTTTCTTCTTTTTAATATTTTGTTTGAGTTTTCTCTCTATCTTTACTTAGCTGTTATTTTTGTCAGCATTAGTTAGTTCTTCGGACGAAGAGGATCATGCGGACTGGGTCTCGGGCTGATCCCCCTGGTCGCAGGTCGTGGGTCAGTGGCTTCCCAGTCTACCATCGAGCGTTCAGCCAGGTAACGCTCCTGGCACAGTGAACGACCCATCCCTGTTCGGTGCAGGGATGATTGGTGAGGTGGCTACCTCACCGGACGCTGTGCGGTTTCTTAACCTCCATTGTGTGCGTCTTGAATTGCGACTCTCCCTGCCTCATGTGCAGCGGTTTGTTCGCCTGTGCGGGTTCCCCACGCCATGTGAGGTAAGTGTGTTTATGTGGGGACCTGTCTGTCTGGGGGGGTCTCAGTCTGGGACTGTGTAACCTGCCTTTAATCACACTGCTTGTCTCCCTATCTCTCGGCTGCATGCTGTGGGCTGCAAGGGGGGGGGGGGAGCTGTATGACACTGTGTGTGTCAGGCTGGGCAGTGTGAGAAGCTGTGTGCTGTGGGGCATGTTTTTTCTTGGCATGTTTGGGCATATACGGCGATCGCTGCGGCGATCTAACATGTATCCTTAAATTGGGATGTAATGTGTGTGTTTTTTATGCACTGTGGAGCGGCGTTTTCGGCGCCAAACGACGCCATTTTACCGGCGCCCGCTCCGGCCGCATGGTTTACATGCACGGCGGCCATTTTCTTGTAGCCTCCATAGGCTTACATAGAGCGCCCTGGCAGCATCACTTCCTCTTTCCAGGAACACCGATCGAGGCAGCAGCAGCAGCGGGGTCTCCTCAGGTTTTATCCTTCTGTTCTTGCTATCCATTGCCTGTAGTCAGTTTGTATATTCCCTGTGGGGGTCTCATTGTGCCTGAGTGTGGTGCGGTGGGCTGCGCTTGCCGCGCTTGCTAAAAGGGGGCAGTTAACCCTTGGTTGTCTGGCATTACAGGGGCAATGGATTCTCAGGAGGGCAAGTTTCCTACAGTATTGGTGGAAAGCCAGGGGACCGCTGTTTCCCCCCCAGGGGGGGATTTAGCCACTATTGTGGCTGGCCTTGCTGCCCAGGTGCAAATGCTGGTGGCTGCTCAATCTACTAAACGGCCCAGAGTTGCTCTGTCCTCTGATTCTGAGGGTGAAGGTGATGGGGCTGTTCTGGCAGGGACCTCCTTATCGGGGTCCCGCTCCTCTCTGGATCTAGTGGGGTCTGAGGTAGAGGCTGAAGTTGAGGGGGTTGATAATTCTACACTGGTACCCCCAAAAGTGTCAAAAATGTCAGTTAGGGGTCCGATCTGTCCGCCGCAATGTCACAGTTCCGCAAAAAATCGCAGATCACCGCCATTACTAGTAAACGCAATAACTTTGCGCAAACCAAACACAATACGCTTATTGCGATTTTTTTTTTTTTACCAAAAATATGTAGCAGAAAACAAATTGGCCTAAAATGTTAAAAAATTTTGATTTTTACATTTTTTGGGGGGGAATGTTATGTAGAAGAATGTGAAAAATATTTTTTTTTATTTCTTTTCAAAAATTGTTGCGCTTTGTTTATAGCGCAAAAAATAAAATTTGCAGGTGATCAAATACCACCAAAATAAAGTTCTATTTGTGGGAAAAAAAGGACGTCAATTTCGTTTGGGTACAGGGTCGCATGACCGCGCAATTGTCCGTTAAAGTAACGCAGTGCCAAATCGCAAAATAGGGCCTGGTCATTAAGCAGGAAAATCTTCCGGTCTTCAAGTGGTTAACCACTTGCCGACCGCCGCACGACTATCTACGTCGGCGGTCAGCCCCTCACAGGCAAACTAACGTAGGGCTACGTTGCTTGCTTGTGAGGGTCTAGGGAGCGAGCGCGCGCCCCCGGAGGCGCGCTCCCGCTCCCGCGTGGTCACGGACCCCCCCGCGCGTGTGACCAGCGGACCCGATGTCCGCCGGTCACTCGGCGATCGGCGGGGGAGAGGGAGAATGTCAGGCAGCTTGTGTAAACAAGCTGCCTGTCATTCTCCTCGCTGCAAAGACACAGATCACATGGATCTACTATGTAGATCCGTTGATCAGTGTCCTTACAGCTGAAGCCACAGCCAATCACAGTAGAAAGCACGCCCCTAGGGACACACACAGCCCCTCCCTCCCAAATAAAGTTAACCCCTTCACTACCAGTGTATTTTTACAGTAACAGTGCATATATATAGCACTGATTACTGTAGAAATGTCACTGGTAACCCCAAAAGTGTCAAAAATGTCAGTCAAGGGTCCGATCTGTCCGCCGCAATGTCGCAGTACTGCAAAAAAAAAAATCGCAGATCGCCGCCATTACGCGTTAAAAAAAAAAAACAACAAAAATGACAAAAATCTTTCCCTTTGTTAGTAAACGCGATAACTTTTGCGCAAACCAATCAAAATACGCTTTTTGCGATTTTTTTTTACCAAACATAGGTAGCATAAAACAAATTGGCCGAAAATGTTAAAAAATTTTGATTTTTACATTTTTTTTGGGGGGAATTTCATATAAAAAAATGTGAAAAATATTGTTATTTTTTCAAAATTGACGCTCTTTTTTTGTTTATAGCGTGTGATCAAAAAAATCGCACAGGTGATCAAATACCACCAAAAGAAAGCTCTGTTTGTGGGAAAAAAAGGACGCCAAATTTGTTTAGGTACAGCGTCGCACGACCGCGCAATTGTCCGTTAAAGTCACGCAGTGCCGAATCGCAAAATACCCCCTGGTCGGAATGGGGGTAAAATCTTCCGGGGCTTAAGTGGTTAAGGAGTGCATATCTTCTTAGTGCTACTCTTTCCTACCTCAGCGTACAACCCAAGTTTACTGACAATACATTATTACTCACCCCTTCCTTTTTGAATGGGCTACATGTATAACATTTTGGCAACGGATACCTTATTGAGAGCAATCATTATCCATGATTCCCAGTTATCTTATGCGACTCCAGGCTCCTGAATCCACCTTCCTTGCCATTTTTTCGTTTTGTATATTGTCTGCAAGCAGTGTTTTAGCTCAATGAACCTTTATTTGTACCTATGATGACCACACCGACAGATCCCTTCGAGGGACAGCTATACTTACCTGTCTTCAACGGATCCCTCTGATGTGGAACATACCTCAGATAACTATCCAATTATCTTATTAGCTCCTACTTGCTTGTTTATAGATCACATTTACTACTGATCACATAATTTTCTGGCATGTGGTTGCCTTTTAGGTGATGGGTTTGTTTTTAAGTGCAAAACAATAAAATGTATATGTTTTATCCTACCCTGTGCAATAAAGTCCATGTTTTCCTTCAATGATTAACTTAGTTCCAATTTAAGATGTGGCACATAGTAACTGTTTTATATGCGCTCAGAAAACCGCTATCTGGCAGCGCATACGTTCTGATTTAAATTGATTATTTCCAGTTTGGTTAGCTCTATTTCCAAAGAGGGGTTTTACAATAGGTGGTGGTATAATCTTTATAGGTGTTGGTATAACCTGGCTGTATCTGAATCCCTGTTGATGCTTTAAGTTCCTCATGCTTAAATGATAATACTAGTTCAAAGAGAACTGTCTGATTTAATTATGTTCTTTTTGTTTGCCAAAATGGAGGTGACGGATACATACTGTATGCTTTATCAATACCCACTTATTTTTGTCATTTGTTTCTTCAAAAACATGTTGAAATAAAAATATTCAAGAAAGTGTTGGATTTATTTTTTAAAGATACATTGTGTACAGATTATTTTTAACAATGTTCTCTAATTTCAGTCATACGGTCAAAACATTTTATTTATTTTTTTTTCTTAAAATACACATTGCCATTAGGAGACATGGTTTTAAAGAATGACAAATCCTAGACTGACCGTACAAGCCTTCTAGTGTATCATACTACGACAGAAAAGCACACCACACAGCTGGTAAGCATTGCTGGCGTCAGATTGTGAGTTGTGTATGGGCAGTATCACAGCTGGTGACATCTGCACAACAGACAACAAAGGTGTAAAGGCTCACATCTCAAAGTCTGTTCCCTGCCAGGAGCTTGCAGTACACACTGTCATCAATCCATTGCCAGCATGGCTGCACAGTATTGGATATTAAACCATTTGTGATCTGAACAGAGCCTGCATGCACTACAACATTAACTATTTCGGTGCAAGCCAAAGTCTCCATTACCAAGTAGGGTAACAATTTAATCAAAGCAGTAGACCCTCTTGATCTATTCTAACCTACGCACATGCTATTCAGTTTGTGTGTTAAAAAAAGTTTGAAACTATACTGTAATAAAGTGAATTATAAATGTAAGTAAACATGAAGTATCAAATAAAAGAACCATAAATGCATTGAATGGCATAGAAAACTCGTAGATGGTAAAAATAAATATTACTTTCTGGTCAAACTCACAAGCAAGCAGTCTAAACAACCTTTTTCAAAAAGAGGTAAATGTACAGAAATGCACCATGCAGCCAAAGGTTTAGGAAAAAAATATCTTATCTGTTTTACTCCTAATCACTGACCACATTTTTATATGATTTTTGCTGGATTGTGCATGTATTTCTGTGCTGTAAAAAAAAAAAAAAAAAATCAAACAAAATAAAACAATAATGGACCAAAGTAATCAAGAAATGCAATGTTTTCGGTTTGCTACTTGGGAAACTATGGAGCGTTGAAAAAAAGTGGGAGGAAACCAGATATGACATCAGTTTCACAATATTCGTCTGCCTAAGCTGCTGCTGAACAAAACATGCCAGGAATCAAATTGTGAAATTTGTTCTTGGGGGCGGGGGGAATAAAAAATAAAAATAAATATACATATATAAAGAATGTATATAGCGCCAACAGTTTGCGCAGCGCTTTACAAGATTTTACACACACATAGTATTTGTTTTGTGGGGTCATTTGTGAGTGTTGGTTGACATTTAGACTTTAGGCCCAATTTAGGCAGCCTTGGTCAATGCAGCTGTGAAAAAAAACGTATTTCATACTGCAACCTCTACACATAATATGTGGCATTCTTAGTGGGCCCAAAATGTTTTCTTCATTATCTCCCTCCATATGCTGGTCAATTACTGTCTCCTTGTTCCTTCCTTTACTTCTTTACAAATGTCTAAGTAAATGCATGTTCAGAAAATGAGCATTCTTTAAACCCTAGACAGGCCATATGGAACAACTGCTCACGCATTAAAGGAAACCCAGAAATATTGATATCTGCAAGCAATTATGCAGATATCCCTTCCTCCAGTAGGTTCAAGGTGTTCCCCTGACTGAGTTCAGCAGCTACAGATTTCACCAGCAGCTACACCTGCAGGTGAAAATGGGATTTTTGTACTTACCGTAAAATCCATTTCTAAGTCCATCGACGGAAACAGCGCTCCATAAATCATAACTAGTGGGTTATATTGCCTCCTCCAGGAGTAGGACTAGGCAGAACAAAAAACACCTAGGTACGCCCATGGGTTGTCCTCAGCTGGTAAATAACCCCCCTCTCTGCTCTAGGTAATCCGTTTAGTAGCAAGCAGTATTAGAAGCATCAGAACTCCATAGAGGGGTGGGTGCTGTGTCCGTCGAACTCTGGGAAATGGATTTTACGGTAAGTACAAAAATCCAATTTTTCACCAGTAGGTGTAGCTGCTGACCTCGGTCAGGGGAATACCTTAAACCTACTGGAGGAAGGGATATCTGCATTGTTGCTTGCAGATATAAATATTTATAGATGTTTTCGCTTTCTCTCATCGACTTACACAGCACTCCATCAATCATAACTAGTGGGACGTCCAAAAGCAGCGCCAAAAGGAAATGAGGGATGGGGAAAATAACCCAAGGCAAAACATAAGTGTCCTTAACAAGTACACAGGAACCTTAACTGGGTCACACAAGCCTTGTCTGAAAAATGAAGGATTAAAGAAAAATCACCCATCAAGAGGGAACAGCCCCTTTTAAACAGTAGCCTGCAAAAGTTTGCAACCAAAGGAAGCATCCGCAGATGCCAAAGTATCTACCTTATAGAATTTTGTTAAGGTATGCATGGGCGATCAAGTGGGCACCTTGCAAACTTTTGATATTGAAGCCTGATGACGGAAGGCCCAAGAAGCACTCAGCCCCCAAGTAGAATGCACAGGGAAAGGTGGAACCTGACCTTTAATGGAATAGGGCTGAGTCACCGTCTGCCTGATCCATCTGGAGATGGTAGCTGAAGAAGCGCCCAGCCCTTTTCTTGGTCTGTCAGTAATCACAAAAAGAAAGAGTCTGACCTATGAAAGGACTCAGTAGCTGACAGATAAACCTGAATCGCACAAACCACATCCAAGGTATGCAAGGCAAATTCGTTGGGATGAGCCGGCTTGGGACACAAGGAAGGCAACACAATGTCCTCATTCAAATGGAAGTGAGAGACAACTTTGGGCAGGAATGATGGACAGGGGCAAACACTTTATCCCTATGGACCACTAAATAGGGACTGCGACAGGATACTGCCGCCAATTCCGATACCCTGCGGGCTGAGGTAATAGCCACCAAGAATGTAACCTTCTGAGATAACGTAGGCAAGGGAATCTCCCGAATAGTCTCAAATGGAGGTTTCTGGAGAACCCAAAGTACTAAATTTAGGGCAGCAAAAGAGACCGTACAGTTGGAGCCACATGTCAAACCCCCTGAATGAAGGTACAAACTAAAAAGAGTGCGTGGCTAGGGGTCGCTGGTACTCAAGGCCAACTTCTGATCAACGCCCTGTTGAAGAAAGGTTAAGATCCGAGCAACAGAAAAGGATCAAGGATGAGCGCCAAATCGACTCACACCAAGAAATGTACGATTTCCACATACGATGGTATATCTTGCTGGAAGACGACTTCCTCGCCTTCACCATAGTAGGGATCACTGATCCAAACAGATCTCTATCCCTCAGTATCTGCCTTTCAATAGCTAACCCATTAAAACCAGCATTTGTAAAGCTGGATGCTAGATCTGCACTTGGGACAACTGGTCTTCTCTATGGAGAAGCCCCCAAGGAATGTTTACAGCCACCAGGATGATTGGGATATCCTCGCTCTTGATTCCTCACAGAACTGGGGAAGAAGCCTTAGCCAAGGAGGGTACAGGCCTTACCGTGGCCCTTGGATGCCGGCAGCATCTATCAGAGGACCCTGTGACCTTGTCACGAACCTCAGTATCCTCCGATAGAGCCGAGCCTGCTAAAGGAGCTGCATGTAGGACTGTGCAAACAGAACTATCTTGACGATGAATACCACTAGACTCAGAACCTGTATGCAAAATGGGAGAGGGAACTGTCTGTGTGACAGCAGCCGATGAATCCTGTGGTTCCTGAAGTTTGTCCAGAGGAAGGACCACCCTGGTTAGATCTAGAATCAGACCTAGATAAATTAATTCCCTGGACAGATATAGGGGGGATCAGGTAGTTCGGACATCACCTAAACCTTTGCAGGAATTAAATCTGCACAAGAAGACTTTTGTGGATCCCCTTGACGCTCATGAAGGAGGTCCAGGAGGACGGGAATGAGCGAAGATGTCCCCCACCCCAATGCTGAAGGGGTTTGTCTGCAGGTCTGGAGAAGCTAGCTTTAGGCTTTCCAGACCTAGGATGCTTGGAAACTCCCGGGGAAGATTTGAAAGATCTATTTCCCTTATTCTCCATCCCAGAAGCACAAAATAATTTTCTATGTGCTGAGAAGGAGGGCCCCCGTCTGCGACGAGGCTCCTTCCCTTTCCTAGACTGTGGCAGGAAGGTACTCTTTGCCCCCGTGATACCTTTAATGATGTCATTCAGGGTAGCCCCAAACAAGCGATCTCCTTGAAAGGGCAGATCAAAGAGCTTTCTTAGAGGCTTGGTCTGTGGACCAATTTTTAAGCCACAGTATGTGCATAATCACCACCGCTAAAACAGAAAGTTTGGACAGCAAAGGAGCTGTATCCAAAGCTGCACTACAAATAAACTGCAGCCCATGGACCAACTGGCCTGCTAAATCAACATAAGCAGTGGGGACCTGCTCAACCCCCAGGCCCTGGCACAAAATCTTGGCCCATTCATTTAGGGTCTGAGACACCAGGGCTGAGGCAAAGACTGGCCGCAATGCCGAAACAGCCATAGTAAACATGCTGGGTGCCACAGCCTCCGCTTTCTTGTCAGCCGGGTCCTTAAATGAAGGGATTCCTCTACTGGGATCATGGTTGCTTTATTCAACCTGGAAACCGGAGGGTCCACCACTGGTGGACTAGCCCACTTTTTCAAAGTAACTCCTCAAAAGGTTAACGTACACCAAAATGTTTGGGGACCACAAAGGGTAATTTTGGTTGTTCCCATTTCTTACAGGGAAACCTGCCAAAATAAGGCACATAAAGGAAACACCTTTAGAGTACAATGCGACTTGTGCGTACCAAACGACACAGCTACGTCTGTGGCTACATCAGCCGCATCCTCCATCTTAAAAGCCTCACGCACTGCAGTAATAAGTGCGTCTACCAGCAGCTTTTCATTTGTTGCTGCGACCATAGAGGAATCATCCTCACTATCCGATGGATCAGGGGGTGTGATATTAAATACCCCTGGACAGGCCATGCCCATGGCGGCATCAGGCTCCGAATCAGATGAGGTAACCTGAGCAGGGGAAGGAGGGGGGGGCTCCCTCTTGGGCCTTTGCCCACACGCCACTTCCACCCGGGATACTAACGACTGCAGGCCTGCCATCAGTGCAACCATGGGAAGCTGGGGTTTCCCGAGGAACCTGCCATGAGGGGGATCAGTGGGGGAGATGTGACCCTGAGGCTCCATAAGGAAAGGAAAACCTTGCAGTAAAAAAATGATCTTTTGGCACCACTAAAGGATCCCCTCAAGGCTCAGGGTACTGATCAGCAGAGAGAGAAATAACAGGGACCCCCAAAGACCCACCCTACCGACCGGAGGGGCGCCAAGAATTCGACCCCAGCATCATCATGGACGCTATCCCTGTTTATATGTCCCAGGCACAGGAAGAGGAAACTAAGGAGGAAGAGGACAAGCTTCGGCATCCCCACAAGGCTTCAGTTGTTTCAAGCATCTCCCAGACTAAGGCAAAATGGCCCCATGACATCATCCAGCTACACAAACATTGTAGCCAACCGGAGACAAGCAAGACTAAGGGAAATTGGCTCCCGTGACATCATCCAGCTACACAAACATGGCCTGCCAACCGGAGACTAGCCAGACTAATGTCCACCATCAGCTACAAACACTGAAGCATGCGGGCGGCCAGGATCTTTTCTGCAACCTCTGCAAGGGGACCCCCCCCCCGAAGGTAGGACACACGTTTAGGGAGACTCTGCTGTGCACTCTGCACCAGTCTCTGCACTGGAACCCCCCTGCACTATACCCACACTGTGAACAGCAGGGCATGCACTTAGGGGTCTCCTACACTGGGACCACTGCAGACTACCAGGGTGGGACACACCATCCCAGGACCCTTACAGAGTGGGGATAGTGGGGGAGACCCCAGGGTTCTCTGCTGCATTCTCTGCCCTGTGACCCCCACCAGACTCTGGGTCCAGACAGGGGGGAATGAGAGTGAGGGAAGCCAAGCTCAGTGAGGGATTTAAGGATGGGAGGAGGGAAACTGCAGACAAGTCCAACCGTCCTTGGAGGTTACCCGCATCCACCCCAAAGAAAACCACCAAAAGGGGACCCATGGTGCAGGTAATGCTCCAGACAGAACTCCTCGGCACCGAAGTAGGGGAGCGGTCAGCCAAGGGACGGCTGTGACTCAGACCCAAGCCTGGTCGTATGCAACCCTGCAAAAACATTTAACTCAAGGGCCAGCCTCTGTCTGTAAGGCTGTGTTGCGGCCGACCAAGCGCAAAGCTGCAGTCTGCATGCTCTGGCTGGTTGGGCGGACCACTGGATCTAGATTATCTAGCCCGTCGCCCTGCCCCGCAGTTGATTGTAGATCTCCCGAGAGAAAACAAAAAATGTAAGTAAGGAGAAAATTGCTAGGACCATAGATACCAGCCGGGAGCCTAGGTCCTTACTCCTGACTAGACAGATTAAAACGGGTTACCTAGAGCAGGGGGGGGGGTTATACGCCAGCTTAGGATGGCCCATCCCATATGCGTAGCCAGGTGTTTTTTGTTCTGCCTAGTCCTACTCCTGGAGGAGGCAATATAACCCACTAACAAACCTCTTTGATAACGCCCTGCGTCAAAGCAGATTCCGGCTCTCCAGTGACGCCATATCCAGTTTACAGTGCAACGCATGCGGAGGTGCGCACGTCTTGTTGCTATTCACACATACAAGATTGATTACTTTATGGTTGTCCTTTTTCTACAAATTTGGCTATGTAATGTGATTGTTGATCCGCTATATTGCAAGTACAATTTTTTATATCCTTACCAAGAGGAACTTTTTCGACTATTTGGATCCCTCTTTGTTTCTTATATGCGAGTGGTGACCATACAGAAACTGGTATCCCTCTACTTGCCAGAAAAAGTGTGTTAGACCCATATGCAGTACTGCTAAGGAGTCCACGTCTTCTGGTAGGTTTAAGAACATTGGGGTGTGGAGCACAGTTTGCTGCATGAAAGTTACTGACCAGCACGGGACTTCAGGCTTAGAACCACTTCAATTTTTCACAGACTATCTCTACTAGTTCTACTGTTGTCTAGCTGTTAAAATATGAAAGCAGCTTTACAAATTCCCCCTACAAACTAAAAATGATATAACGTATTCATTTACTAAACATGGTTCCCCAATAAATGTATTCATGGATGAGCTCTGTGGCTTTTACTAATTTCTTTTACATGAATTCATAGCGCTCGAATTTAAATTAGCAATTTTCACAGACTGTTATTTCTAGAGAATTATGATATATTTAACTACTTTATTTTTCTTAAAAGCGAAGTTCCAACCACTTTTTAAAGTCTCCCCCACTTTCATGGTCACATGTAAATTACTCATCTGACCTTTTTTTTTTTTTTTTTTTTTTATCTCTAAAGCGGTTTACCCTATCTGGCAAGCATAAAGTACCTCTTCTGCTTTACCTCACCACGGGGAGGTAGGTTATTGCCGTCCGCCCACTGGTTCCTGGTATAGGAGTGTCATCAATCCTAGGAGTCAATGGGTATCCTCCGCAATGAGTGTGCTGCGCTTTGTACAATATGCGCATGATCGGGAGGTGCATGCTGGGTAGCCAGCAGCACCGTATCCCGGGAAGGAACAAGTGGGCTTCCGATGCCCACACTGAGGATGGGAGCTCGCTCACTGAGAAAAGCAGAGTGAGTTTAGAAAATAGAAAAATGAATTAGAAAACCTACTAGTATTATTGATTCCATAATCTATTGTATTACTTGCAAATATCGTGGGGTGTTTTTTTTTTTTTTTTTTAATATGAAAGAGCTGGAACTCAGCTTTAACTTCTTACAAATAATTAGACTTGGTATATCACATATATACATCTGTTTTAACTACAGGTATTGAGCAAGTTTTACACTGTAGCCAGTACAGTATCATCCAAAATATACCTTTGAAGAAGTTGCGATAATGTTAGGAAAATAAGAATGTGGATGTGCACCTCAAAGACTATTTTACAGTAAAATTGTAGTTCAAATTACAAAACATTAAAACTGTTAAAAAGCCCATTTTGATGTTAAAAAACACAACATGAAATACGTTGCTATTATACAGAAGCCATATTAACGGCTTTACTTCTTAAAAGTAATATCCTGCGTGTCCTACTAAACGGTCCGAGAGATTAGGGGGGAAAAAACACCAAGAAATTAGATTCTGTCAAGAGGTTTATGAAGATCAATGACTGAAACAAACTCCTGTTTAGCTAATTAGAATCACTGATGTACCATAATGACTTGAGCTACGGATATTTGCCGACTTCTTTAGGATGAAAAATGAAGTAAGGAGATGCTGTCAATTTGTAAAACTTTTAAGCACCAATCATTTTCCCCCGGGAAGAACATTTTAAACATTTAACTGAGCTGTACTGAGCCACACGAATTATCCATATTTACTTTTCATCATCTCCCCAAATCTGACAATTTATTCCAGATCATTAACAGGCTATTCTTTTTAAAGTATTGTAGCACATGATAGAAGTTCAGAGGAAAGCATCATGTTTTCTGGGCCCTGGCCCATTTTTAATGAGGTGCCCAAAGATGAAATATTATAGACATGGAATAATCATTATTTCTGAATGAGTGAAAATGGTTTGAATGTTGGCACATAAAAGTATGCAAGCAAAATTTATTTAGGCACTATGTAATATATTCAAATTCAAAGTGCCACAATCAGGTTTTTAGGAATATTTTGTTATAGCTATAATAATTGAGTTTATCAGAGGCTAAAATCTAATCAAAACCAACATTTTTATTTTTCATGGATATCTACTAGCGCTTCCAAATGTGCCCTGTGTAGTCACCACTGTGTCACTTTCCCACAGGAAGAGCATGCTAGTCATGGTGCCAATGCATTTTTATTTATTTATTTATTTTTTTATAGAAAGACATGTAAAAGGGTAAGGGAAAACTAAGACAGGGACAGTCAAGTTTTATAGTGGGAAGCTAGAGTCAAAAAATCAAACAGGGAGATGGTGCAGCATGCACTACTGTTCTGTCTTCTTCAAATGCCAGTTTTCTGGCTGTCATGCAGACTCTTGCAAAGACACTGCCTCAATATAGGGACAAGAAACACAGATTTTTTTTTTGGACTTTCATTGATGCCGGCTTGTCCCCGGTCAGTGATTTAAAAGTGTTAAAGTTAGTCACAAACACATAACGAACATCTTTAGAAAGCAGCTAGTAATGGAAGGCTCACCTTTCTCTTATGACTTTGTACCCTGTATGTACTATAAAAGTTGGTCTCTGACAGCATTTAACCATTTCAATACAGGGCACTTTCACCACCTTTCTACCCAGGCCAATTTTTTTTTTAGTTTTTAGCACTGTCACATTTTGAATGAACTGCGCAGTCAAGCAACATTGTACCCATATGAAATTATTTTTTTTCACAAGTTGAACTTTATTTTCATGTTATTTAATCACCACTGGATTTTTCCATTTTTTTGCTAAATAAATATGGAAAGTCCGAAAACCTTTTAAAGAAAAAAAAAAGTGTTTTTCTTTGTTTTCGGTTTCACTTTCTGCTATAATTTTGCAAATAAATAATCTTTCTTCATAAATTTAGGTCAAATTGTATTCTACTATTCTGGCAAATCGCTCCCAACAAAGCAAAAAAAAAAAAAAGTTTTTTTTTTCCTGTCTCTAGAAGCTGAACCTTGAAAAAGCCTAAAAGAGTGTGCAAGGATAACACTGTTTGCTTCTAGGGGCAGGAAAAAAAAAAAATTTAAAGCAGCTGGCAAGGAGCTTAACCACTTCCGGACCCCCGCCGCAGTTTTAGGTCAGTACTTTGTTGTTAAATACCGGGGTTATGGCAGCAGATAGCTGCGGGTGGTCCGCTTTAACATAAGGGTGGTCCCGGCGGCGGATTCGCCGTGGGAATACCCTTATGGGTGGCGGGAGAGGTCGCCCCTCCTGCCGCTTCCCAGTCGTTTTCCCCGCTTATTGGACCCGCCAGAAAACGATCCGGTCTGCTCTCCTCTCAGGCAGGAAGTCGAGTGAGGGCAAGATGGCCTCACTCGGCTCTATGGCCTTGGAGGACCAGAGCGACGTCATACGATGATTCTTAGCAACCGATTTAAAGAGTCCATCTTTTTTTCAAGATAAAAAAAAAAATTACTTTTTTTTTTTGTGTAGATGTGAGATCTGAGGTCTTTTTGACCCCAGATCTCACATTAAAGAGGTCCTGTCATGCTTATTTCTATTACAAGGGATTGTAATAGGATTTTTTTTTTTAAACTATGTAAAAATAAAATATAAAATAAATAGGGGAAAAAAAGCACCCCCGTCCTCATTAGCTCGCGCACAGTCAAGTCGCGTCCACATATGTAAACAGTGTTCAAACCACACATGTGAGGTATTGCCACGATCGTTAGAGCGAGAGCAATAACTTGAGCCCTAGACCTTTTCTATACTATTCTGGTAACCAGTAGAAGTACCAATGTTTGTCGCCATTCCCCGAGCATGCGCAATTTTGAAACATGACATGTTGGGTATTCCTTTACTCGGCATAACATTATCTTTTGTGCTAACTTAACTGTTTTATTATTTTTTAAATCAAAAAAGTTAATTTTTTTTTTAAATTGCGCTTCAAAGACCGCTGCGCAAACACGATGAGATAAAAAACAATGTCCATTTGATTCTCTAGGGTCTCTGATTAAAAAAAAAGTTATAATATTTGGGGGTTCTAATTTTATAGCCAAAAGAAAACGGATTTTAAACTTGCAAACAACAAGTGTCAGAAAAATGCCCAGTTAGAAGTGGTTAAAGAGTAACTCCACTTTTGTGGGGGGGGGGGGGGGAATAGCAAATAAAGAATATATAATGTAGCGTATACAGTTGCAACACAAGTCACATTGCAACTGAATGTTATATAAAAATTACCTTTCCTTTTCAATCTGTAATTTTCTGAAAATGCAATGCAATATGGCTACCTGAGTTGTTCTGTACACAGAATGTGTACTGACCACACCCCAGAAACATAATTTCCTGCTTGTGTGATTGGCTCACCAATTTTTCCCAGAAGTCTGCCTCAGTGCCGGTTCACACTTCTGCGATGCGGGAACGCTGTGAATATGCAGCGTGTTCCCGCATCGCATCCGCACAATCTGGCAGTTCACACTGCCATATGCGATACGCAGGGGGAGTCAGTTAACGACACCCCCAGTTGCGATCACATATCGCAGTGCGATCTGCAAGTACGCACAGAATCCGATCGCACAAGTGTGAACTACTGTGCGATCCGATTCTACTGCGGCTCAAAAAAAGCCTCTTGTGCATGTTTGGTGCGGATAAAGTGCGAAATCAGCCATACAAAGTGTATGGCTGAACTCGCATCCGCACATCAGATCGCATGTAATTAGGAGAAGTGCGCTCCGAATTACATGCGATCTCCGCAAATGCGGAAGTGTGAACTGGCACTAAGATACAGAAGTCAGATTATAGGTATCCCCTGAAACAAAAATATAATTTTTGATGAAATACTCCTAATAGGAACACATCTAAAGGGATGCAGGCCCAGCAGCTTTCCTCATTTGTGCTCTGCAGCTGCACATCTGACTGATAATTATGAAACCACTCCCATTAGACCCACTCAGCACATAGAAACACAGAGGGATTTCTTCAGAACATCAAAAAGTAGGAATCTGCAACAAAGTTTGTTATAGTCCTTGCAATGTACATAGATCACCCCGAGGGGAATTTTTTTTTTCTTAACAAAAGTGGAGAAACGCTTTAAAAATAAGTTAAGGTACATGGAGCTTAAAATTAAAAAAAGGAACTAAACCAACAATGTAAATCACACTTTACTTGGGGCTTTTTTAGGCATTAAGTATAGCACTGTAGCCTCCCATAAAAGGTTGATGGAAATAAAAAAGATAGTCATAGATTCATATTTGCATGTGTGGTTAAGCAAAACCTCAGACATAGAAATTAGGACTTAAAGCGGAGTTCCACCCTAATTTGCATTTAAATCTGCATGTGCTGCAGATCACTCCCCCATTTCCTTTTGGATAGTGTCTTTTTTTTTTTTTTTTTTTTAATACCTTTTCTTCTAATAAAAAACCTCTTCCGTCCAAACTAGGCCGCGGCGAAGTACATCATATCATCTTTTGCAGTGGCTCCTGGGATACCAATGTAAGCAATCCCAGGAGCCAATGGGCATCCTCTGTGGCTAGCATCGCGTTATTTCTAAACCAGAAATGACTAGGCTCCATTTCACCGCCTGTGATAGTCCCACTGCACATGCGCGAGATCGGGAGATGCTTGCTGGGTAGCCAGCAGCACCTTATCCTGGAAGAGACTCCTAGTGGGCTTCAGATGCCCACACTCAGGATGGGCACTTGCTGGATCAGAAGGCTACAGTGAGTACTAACACCTTTAATGACACAGAAAACGTTGACATATGAAGCATATGCCGATTTCCAATACATATTTGGCGACTATAACGGGGATAATTTAAAAAAAAAAAAGAATATAAAAAAAAAAGCTGGAACTCCGCTTTAAATTAACATATCTAGGGGAAATAAAGTCCATGGAGGAAAGCGTGATATAGCCATTTCATTTAGTGAACACCACCATCTTAAGTTAAAGGAATTTAACATTTTTAAATTTTAATAAAAATTCTGAAGTGAAATTATTTTTAGTGATTTCCAACAGGAAATATATATATTTAGCTGCATTGTAGAAAAAATAAATCCTCAGCCAAGGTAATCAGCAGTATGAATTGAAGTAAATTTAACAGTGGAGATAATGGGTAAAAATGGTTCTCATATACATACCAATATGACTTGACAACAGATTTAACTGAGCAAATGAATCTATGATTTACACAGTATATAGTCAAACATATGCATACAATCATTTTAATGTTTATATATCCTACTTACTATAACATCTACAATATGACAAATGTCTTCATGCTAAGGACCACAGCATAAAAATAATATTTTTTTCTTCTTCTGTGATCTGTCATTATGCATAAAACTAGGGTAAACCTTTGTTTTAATATGCCAACTCAGAGCACATGGTAATTAAAAGACCAATGCCTCTGCTGCTGTGATTTAAGTCTGCACACAATAATAAAGCTTTTGTTAAAGAACTGATAAGGCTAGCGATTTTATTTCTTCATTCCTGTCCAATTTACCAGGTCCCTCTTCTCTGTTGGGACCAAATTGTGTTGAAGTAGTCCAACAGTAGTGCAGCAGAAGCCAATTAAGCTTTCTGGCCTGAAGACAATAATCCCTGTCATTTGACAATATCGATATGAGGAATTAACATATTGCTTGTGGCTTGGATATTCTTCTAAAAGATAACTAGTGAATGTGGCACATGTGATCAGCAACAGAAAAAAAGAAATCAATTACATTTTTTCTTTCTACATCTTTGATTGGTTTTCTTTTTTAGTTAACCCTTTCTGAAAGGCTGCCAAACAAGATGAGATTCTTACACATACAGCAGAAAAAAATATTTAGAGATGCAACAATCTGTTTTTCAATATTTCTAGAAACTATTTTTCCTCAATTATTTAGAAGTCATGAGACTGTTCTTTACCCATCAATTCAAGCAACTTTACCGGAAATGTGATTTTTGTCTTACCGTAAAATCCTTTTCTCTGAAGTTCATTGACGGGTGCAGTCTTCTTGTTCTCAATAGCAGTAGGGTTATGCTGCCCCCTACAGCAGAAAGACACTAGGCAGAAAAAAGTTCTGGCTATGCCTATGGACAGTCCCAGGGGGTATACTTCCTCCAACCAGGCAACATAGGACTCATCAGAACAACAAGATGAGACCCACCTGAAAAAAACATTAAACACCCTCAAGGGAGACTAAAAACACCCTTAAATGGCAGCCTGCAAAACTCTGCTGCCAAAAGGAAGCATCTGCAGATGCCAGCACATCGACCTTATAAAACTTCGGGAAAGTATGATCAAACGACCAGGTAGCCACCTTGCAAACCTCAACCACAGATGCCTGATAGCGAAAAGCCCAGAAAACACTAAGCGCCGGAGAAGAGTGCGCCTTAAAAAGGGAAAGGAGGGACCTGACCCTTAAACGAATAAGCCTGCACAATTGTCTGTCTGATCCATCTGGAAATAGTCACAGCAGACGCAGGCAGCCCTTTATTCGGTCCATCCGTGAGGACAAAGAGCGAATCTGACTTTCGGAAAGACTCAGTAGTCGCCAAGTACACCCTGATTGCCCGAACCACATCCAAAGTATGCAATGCAAATTCCTTAGGATGTTTAGGTTTAGGACACAAGCCTCATGTCCTCATTTAAATGTAAACTGGAAACCACCTTTGGAAGGAAGGACGGATCCAGACGAAGTACCACTTCATCCCTGGGAAACACCAGATAGGGAGAACGACAGGACAATGCCACCAGTTATGACACACTGCCCAGGGAATGGGTGGCTAATGGCCTTTGGAAAAAAAAAATTGCCAAGGCCAAAACCTGACCCTTGATAGTACTCAGGGCCAAATTTTGATCAACCCCCCCCCCCCCCCCCATTGAAGGAAAAGCAAGATCTGAGCCACTGAGTAAGAGCGAGGGTGAACACCAAGAGACTCACACCACGCAATATATGACTTCCAAGTGCAATAATGGATCCTTATAGAAGTCGTTTTTCTCGCTTCAAGCAGAGTGGGAATCACCGAAGCAGACAAATCCCTGTCCTTCAGCACCTGGCTTTCAACAGCCAAGCCGAAAGCCAGCGACCATAAAGCAGGATGAAGATTGGTCCTTGAAACAGCAGAACCCCCCTGAGAAAAAGTCTCCAAAGAACGTCTGCGACTAGCCTGACCAGGTCAGTGTACCAAGCCCAGCGAGGCCATTCCAGAGCCACAAGGATGACCGGAATCCCTTCCGCCTCGATCCTGCGAAGAAGTTTCGGCAGCAACTTGAGCGGAGGAAAAGCATACATCAGCCGATATTGACCCCACTGAGCCACCAGCGCGTCTGTGGGGTCTGCCAGAGGGTCCCGAGAGCGGGCCACAAACCTCTGCACTTTCCCACGTCTGGAGTGCCCCAATGAACGCACAGCTGCTGGAACATCTCCAGATGGAGTCACCATTCCTCTGGAGCCAAGGTCTGCTGTCTGAGGTAGTCCGCCTGCAAACTTTCCACTCCTGGAATGAGGACGGCGGAGAGAGCTGGAACAAAGCCTCCCGCCCACCGAAGGATGCCTGCCATCTTCAAGGCCGTAAGGACACTTCTGTTGCCCCCTTGGTGATTGACATAAGGCACAGCCATGGCACTGTCTGACTGACTGTGCACTGGACAGCCCCAAAAGTGCTCAGTCCAGTGGATTAGGCAAAGCCTGATTGCGCTCAGCACTAAAACATTTATCAGTAACCTGGATTCCTCCAGAGACAAGACCCCTTGAGCAGAAAGCTTACCTAGAACACTTCCCCACCCCGACAGACTGGCATCCGTGGTGATCACTGTCAAAAACATGAGGAGGAAGGATTTTCTTTGTTTGAGCGTCGGGGACCGAAGCCACCAAAAAAGGGACCCGCTGGTCCCCTGGCTCAACTGGATCTTCCATTTGAGAAGTATTTCCTTCTGGAGTATTCTCGTGTGAAATTGAGCGTAAGGTACCGCCTCAAAGGACGACACCATCAGTCCCAGAACTCTCATACAAGTCCGAAAGGGAAGACCATTGGCTGGACAGCAATAGCTGAATCGCAGACTGGAGTTTTTGAAGTTTGTCCTGAGGAAGAAACACCTTGGCTGAGGACCAAGTCCAAAGTCAGGCCCAGATAGTCCAGCCTCATGGAAGGAACCAGGGACGACTTCTGGAGATTCACAATTCATGGTAGGGCTGCAACTAACGATTATTTTAATAATCGATTAGTTGCCGATTATTTTTTCGATTAATCTGATAAAATCATAAAACAACTCAATATGCCTTTTTTTTCATTTATTTAAAATAATAATGAGCAAACAGAGTGTAAGTGCCGGTTCACACTTCTGCGATGCGGGAAGGCTGCGAATATTCAGCCTGTTCCCGCATCGCATCAGCACAAGAGGCAGTTCACACTGCCATATGCGATACGCAGGGGTGTCCATTAAATGTTAACGACACCCCCGGTTTGATCGCATATCGCAGTGCGATCTGACAGTTCGCACAGGATCGGATCGCACAAGTGTGAACCACTGTGCGATCCGATCCTGATGCGGCTGAAAAAAAGGGTCCTGTGCATCTTTTGTGTGGGTGCAGTGTGAATCAGCGCAACCGCAGTAGTGTGAACCAGCACTTAGTGCCGGTTCATACTTGTGCGGTTTGCGAGATCGCATGTAATTCGGAGCGCACTGCTCCTTCATTACATGCGATCTCATATGCGGATGCAAGTTCAGCCATACACTTTGTATGGCTGAATTCGCAGCGCATCCGTAGCAAACTCGCACAGGAGGCATTTTTTGAGCCGCCTCAGAATCGGATCGCACAGTGGTTCACACTTGTGCAATCCGATTCTGTGCAAACTTGCAGATCGCACTGCGATGAGCGATCAAACTGGGGGTGTCGTTAACATTTAATTGACACCCCCTGCATATCGCATATGGCAGTGTGAACTGCCTCTTGTGCGGATGCGATGCGGGAACACGCTGCATATTTGCAGCCTTCCCGCATCGCAGAAGTGTGAACCGAGCCTTATACCAAAACGTTTTTTTTTTTTAAATTAAGCTGCTATATACTGTAAATAATATAATAAATGCTTATCTATATAAAAGAGTTAATATTCCTTATAAGGTGCAATTTTATAATAGAAAAATAAGTGAATAAAAACATCCCTGTCAGCCATAGATATGAAATAGGGAGCATAGAAAGACCCCCCTATATGTGCTATATGGACGTTTTTAATCACTTATTTTTCTATTAGAATATTGCACTTTATGGGAATATTAACTCTTATCTGGAGAAGCTTTTATTATATTTTTTGGCTGGCTGCATTGCATGGACAGGACACTGTAGCTCTAAGCTCGGCACTCAGGTTCTACTGCTTCTGTCCTCTTTTCTCCCTCACCTCGATCTGACTCACTCCCTCACTGACATCAGCAAGAGTGCGGGGAGGAAAGGCAGAGAGGAAAGGAGGAGGGAGGGGGGAGGAGGGAGGTCACGGAAGTGCCGAGCTGTGAGAGAGACAGTGAATGCAGCCGGCGGCTTCACAGAGGAGACAGAGCTCGCTTACAGGCGGGGAAAGTTTAGAAAGCAGCACAACTAATCGACGGAGCAACTAATCGATAATGACAATCGTTGACAACGATTGTCATTATCGATTATTATCGATTTAGTCGATTAGTTGTTTCAGCCCTAATTCATGGTGATCTCTAAGTTTGTCACCAGCGCCGTGGGAGACTCAGCACGGAGAAGCAGATCATCCAGGTAACCCAGGACCGATATCCCCCACTGGTGTAACAAAGCCAGGACTGGAGACAACACCTTTGTGAAGACCCGAGGAGCAGAGGCGAGACCAAAGGGTAACGCAACAAACTGATAGTGATCCTCTCCTACGGCAAAACGCAGAAACCGTTAAAGTCTCGCACATTGGGATGTAAAGATAGGCATCTTTGATGTCTATGGAGGCCAGGAAATCTCCCTGATGTAGGGAGGCCACCACCGTGGGAATGGATTCCATCTTGAATTTTTCAAGTCGCACAAAGCAATTCAGTGCCTTCAGGTCTAGAATTGGATGCACCTTGCCCTCCTTCCTGGGGACCGTAAAAAGGTTTAAGTAAAAGCCCTGAAAATGTTCAGAGAATGGAACCAGAACGATTTCTCCTTGTTGTACCATGTCCTGTACCCCCCAAAGAGAGCCTGTAAGCGATCCGGGGACAGTCATACATTGGAAGGGAAAAACCTTACCGGAGGGACAGATCGAAACTCGATTTTGTAGCCGGACCGTATGACCTCATGCAGCCACTTGTCTTGTATCTGGGATAGCCACAGATACAGAAACTGGAAAAGACGTCCCTCCACCCCAGATGCGGGTGAGGGCGGACCTTCAGGTCGAAGAGGCCTTATCTGCAGGTCTGGAGAAACCAGATTTCTGTTTTCTAGAACAGGGTCACTTGAAGCCACCGGAGGAGGCCTTGAAGGACTTTGATCATTTATCACTTGTCCTGAGGGATGAAAAAACTTTTTATGTGCTGAAAAGGAGGGACCCCATCTGCGACGAGGGTTCTTACCCTTATTAGCCTGTGGGAGAAAGGTACTCTTACCCCCTGTAAAACCTTTAATAATGTCATCTAATGTCAAAAAAAAAGTGTCAGAAAATGCTTGGTCTTCAAGTGGTTAGAAGAGTGGGTGATGCGTGGCATAAGCTTCTAATATTGGGCATAAAATGCCAGGAAGTTCAAACACCCCCCAAATGACCCCTTTTTGGAAAGTAGACACCCCAAGCTATTTGCTGAGAGGCATGTTGAGTTCATGGAATATTTACTTGTTTGCCACAAGTTTCGGGAAAAATTTGATTTTTGACTTACCATAAAATCCATTTCTCTGATGTTCATTGACGGACACAGCTCCTGGTATTCATAACCAGTGGGTTATACTGCCCCCTACAGGAGTAGGACACTAGGCAGAAAATAATTCTGGCTAAACCCATGGGCAGTCCCAGGGGCTATACACCCTCCCTCTGCTATAGCCACTCAGTTTTGTTACAGGCAGTGTAAGGAGAATAAGAACTCTACAGAGGGGTGGGTGCTGTGTCTGTCAATGAATATCAGAGAAATTGATTTTACGGTAAGTCAAAATCCCATTTTCTTTTTTGTTCATTGACGGACACATTTTCTGGTATTCATAACCATTGGGACATCCCAAAGCAGTGTTAAACACGAGGGGTGGGAACAAACAAAAAATTCCCAGGGCTAAACATTAGCCAACCAGGCAACAGGAGCCCACCTAAAAAAACAATACACCTCAAAGAGGATCAGATCCTCTTAAACAACAGCCTGCAAAACCTTTGCGGCCAAAGGAAGCATTAGCAGATGCCAACACATCCACTTTATAAAACATTGTAAAGAGGGGGCGTGGCGACCGCCGAAGAAGATGGCCGCATAGCTTTAGACCTCCTGTGTGCACCAGATCTACGACCCTTCTACAGCCTGCAACGGTGACAATCTCCGGTCCTGACCGACATCCACAGACGTGGGAACATCCCCTGCACCTGCTGACATGTCCAGAAAGAAGTTGGAGACTCCGGCGGTGCGGAAACTCTCCGAATTCTTCAAACCGGTGGCCGCCGGTCTTCAACAACATGGCGCCGGAGGCCCTCCTCTCCCACAACGCGTCCGCCCTCTAGCGGCGGCGCATACGGATGACGCATCCTCTCCCGCGGCTCACGGACCCGATCGGGCACAGGACCCGATGCGCTCCTCCCGATCCTCGGATTCCTCCCCATCCACGCCGTCTACACAAAGCCCGGCAAAGTCCAGGCCCAGGTGGGAAGAGACCTTGCCAGCCCTGGAACACCCGGACATGGAGGTGAGCGCTGCACAGGCACAGGCCCCAAGTGCTGCCCCCTACACACCGCTGCCAAACCCATTTGAGGCCCTGGTCACTACAGGTCAGCCAGTGTCTGACACAACACTGAAAGACATGCTATCTATGCTGCACAACTCCATGCAATCTAATGTTAATGCGTCCATTGTATACTGTCAGAGAGAACTGCACGGGCTAGGTGACAGGGTTCACACAGTTGAGGATAAACTGGGAGAAGTTACCACATCTTACAACACTCTGGTTGACTCTCACTTGGCACAACAAACCGATATACACCGTATACAAGCTAAATTGGCGGACTTAGAAGATCGCTCAAGGCGAAACAATCTTAAAATTCGCGGTGTCCCGGAATCCATTCTCCCCAATCAGCTACCAACTTATGTGCGGGAGTTGTTCCACAAAACCGTTCCTGAGCTTACCAATGCCGATCTAACGATCGATCGGATCCATCGCATTCCAAAACCTTCCTTCTTGCCACAAGAAGTTCCCCGCGATGTACTACTCAGGGTTCAGACGCAAGGATCGCTTGCCAGATCAAGCCGCATCCCTCCAAATACTCCCGGATTACTCCCAGTACACCCTCCAGCAACGGCGCAACCTGAACTCCATCACCAAGGCCCTCCGCAACCACAAGATCGTCTACAAATGGAAGTACCCAGCCAAACTCTGCATAACCCACCAAGGATCGACATCATACGTCACCACCATTGACCAAGGAATTCGCTTACTTCGACAATGGGGAATTGTGCCTGACCCCCCTGATAACCCGCCTACATCTGTCACCCCTCATCTCCCGCATGTTCAACCTGACTGGTCCGTTGTCACACGACCGTCCAGATCGTCCCAACGCAATAAATAACCGTTGCGTGTGCATTCATTAGGTGCACCTGGTCCTGAAGCACGTGATGGACACCTACCACCGTGTCCAAGATCCCTGCTGTATTTGCAATCCAAATTGCACACCTGGCCGTAACAGGCCAAGTTTTTTCTTACACCTCTCCTTTATGTTTGTCTGTCTTGTCTTTTGTTTTGTGTCCAGTATGTCCTTCTCGTCTTTGTCCCACTTTTTTTTCTATAGCTCTGGACCCCGGATTCTACTCCGGCACCACCAGATGTTCGTGCTACCGGACTCCTTTTGCAACCCAGTGATGACATTGGCTTTGATCTACACCACCTTCTGCTCCTCTTCCTTTGAACGTCCTCGACCAAGCTGCTATGACCGCTTTCTGTTCAGGTACTGTCCCATCCCCACACTGCTCCCTACCCAGCCCATGTTTGAGCCTTGCCTCCATACCATATTTTTCTTCTTTTTGAAGGCCCATACGGGCCCGGAGGGACTACTAGGTTTCACAGTTGTTGGCACGTTTGGTTCCCCCTTAATACTACCATGACGCCTCTACATTTCCTTTCTTTGAACACTAAAGGCCTCAACCACCCTGCAAAGCGTCACTCCATGTGGCAAGAAGCACTTTCGTCTAAAGCTGACGTCATAGCGGTTCAAAAGACTCACTTTAAACTTGGCTCTACCCCTAAATGCTCTCACCCTGAATTTCCTAATGTTTTTTTGGCATCTTCTAACGAGAAAAAGAGGGGTGTGTTACTGGCATTTCGCGCCTCGGTGTCCTTCACCTACTCCCGGGTGGTGCAGGACACGGAGGGGCGTTATATTATTATCAATTGTACCCTTGACAACTGCGATTATACAATTGTGAATGTTTATACACCTAATACTCACCAACTTAGGTTTTTGCGTAAATTGTTTTCCAAAGTTGCCAGGTTGGCCTCGGGTAAACTGATCATATGCGGTGACTTTAATTTGGTGTCGGACCATGTCCTGGACTCCTCCTCCAGAGGACCGTCGAAATTGCCCACCTTGGCTGCCCTAGTACATGCCGAGAGGCTCCACGATGTGTGGCGATACCAACACGCCGAAGAAAGGGATTATACTTATTTCTCTCCTTGCCACAACACCTACACGAGAATTGATCTATTCCTGGTAGATTCTACCACGTTACCTCTGGTTATGGACACTCACATATCCCCCATCACCTGGTCCGATCATGCGGCCATTCACATGACGATTTCCAGTGGCCCCAATGACCCTTCCACATTTATATGGCGTTGTAATAACTCCATCCTCTCAGACCCTGATGCTCTCCAACAATTACAGTCCAAACTACGCGACTTCTTCCTCACTAACGATACACCTGATGTCACTCCCACCACCATTTGGAACACCCACAAGGCATATGTTCGGGGAATCCTTATCCAACTGGGATCTCGGTTGAAAAAAAAGTATAATGCTAAACTTAAAACCCTGACTGACGAAATTCAATCATTAGATAATATTAATAAAACCAATCCCTCGCTGGCCCATGCTTCCAAACTCTCATCCCTGCGTTCAGACCTTCGACGGTTGCTCATCGAACGACATGACAAATTTTTAGCCCGTTTACGCTTACGTTACTACTCCTCCCACAACAAAGCGGGTAAATTCCTGGCCTCTAGATTAAAAGCTAGACGTATTAAAACGAAGATCGACTCTATCACCCACCCTCACACGGGTGAAATCCTGAAACACCCACACAAGATCGCGGACGCTTTCGCAGATTATTATAGCTCATTATACAACCTCAAATCTGATATAGACACCCCCCCAACCCACTGAAACTGATATTAAATCCTTTTTGGACCACCTAGCACTTCCCTCCTTATCTACAGAAGCCCTTTCTCAGTTGAACCGACCCTTTTCGCCCCAAGAGCTGACTATGATCCTTAAAAATCTTCCCCTGCACAAATCCCCGGGCCCAGATGGCCTAACGAATGAATATTATCGCTCCCTACAAGACATTCTGATCCCTCACATACTTCCCGTATTCGCTGAAGCTGTCGAGACTGGTGCTCTTCCTCCCGAAATGCTTCAAGCTAACATCACGACCCTTCCCAAGCCCGGTAAACCGCCTAATACCCCTGCCAACTTCAGGCCCATATCCTTATTGAATAATGATGTTAAAATTTTTGCCAAGCTCATAGCCAATAGAATTGCCTTGATACTTCCCGCCTTGATAGGTACCGACCAAATGGGATTTGTGAAGGGTAGACAAGCCTCGGATGCCACCAGGAGAGTAATTAACCTAATTCATCATGCGGAGCGGACCAAGACGCCTTCTCTGCTCCTTTCTATAGATGCAGAGAAGGCGTTCGACCGTGTCCACTGGGGATACATGAAAATGGTCTTACAAAAATTTGGCTTCACGGGCCCCATCTTATCGGCAATGCTCACCCTTTACACTTCCCCGTCGGCTAAAGTACTTTCGGCAGGGGTCCTTTCCAAACCTTTTTCGATAACCAATGGCACTAGGCAAGGATGCCCCCTATCGCCCCTTATCTTCAATCTCCTCATAGAACCATTAGCAGCTTCCTTCAGACAAAACCCCTTAATTTCTGGATTTAAAATTAACCGCTTGAATCACGTCGTCACGCTATTCGCTGATGACGTGATTCTTAGTCTCCCTAACCCCGTTGTCTCCCTTCCTGCAGCACACGACATATTACACAACTTTAGCAAACTGTCCTACTACAAAGTTAATTTCAGCAAATCGGTCATCATGGGTATGGGTATACATGCCGTTACACGTTCTCATCTAAACTCCACCCTCCCATACGCTTGGTCGACTTCACCTTTGTGCTACCTTGGCATACACCTCACATTCCCGACCGCCAACTTGGTTACCTCAAATGTAGCCCCGCTGATCTCCACTATTTCAGCAGACGTTGCCAAACTAAAAAATGTAGAGTTATCATGGACCGGCAGAAATCGCTGCTTTTAAAATGATGTGTCTACCCAAAATTCTATATCTGTTCCGCACCCTCCCGGTTCCTATCCCCATGCACGTCATTAAACCTCTTATATCAATCCTTCGATCATTCATATGGCAAAAAAAGAGAGCGAGATGCTCTTATGCTCACACCATTCGACACAAATCAGTCGGTGGCCTGGGCATGCCTGACCTGTTAGACTATTACCACGCAGCCCACCTCCCGCCAATAAAACACTGGTTCTCAACCGGGTCATCCCTTCCGTGGGTCCATATTGAAACAACGCTCAATAAGGTAGATTGCCTTAGCACCCTTTTGTTGGCAGATAGTTGGAAACGACTCCCCCTACACACACTCCCTCTAACAACTCAAACCTCCCTGATATCATGGAGGGTATTGAGCCAATATCTCCCGGGTCCCAGGACACCTATTAAGTTACCGATCCCGTTGACCGTACTCAATGTCCTTCTCCCCTGCGTCAACATATCTAAATTGACATCGGCGGGTGTCACTTCTATTAAGGACCTATTCTGCGGTAGCGATCTCAAATCCTTTGCAACACTTGCGCAAGAATTCTCTTTGTCCCCACAGACTAATTTTGCTTACAATAGCGTGTCCAGCTTCATACGCAAACATCCTCCACCAGACATCTCCCTTCCACCTCAATTGTGGCAATTTCTCAGAAACCCCACCAGCCCCCTAAAAGGCATCTCCGTGTTCTATAATACAATCAAACACAAAGCCATATTTCAAAAGTCACCGCAGATGATCACCTGGGAAAAGGAACTCAAACAAGAGTTCTCCGATGCGCAATGGCTGACCGCCATTCGGACTACATATAAAGCGTCCCAGTGTGTTTCTCACTGGGAACAAGCCCAGAAAATCCTTACCAGGTGGTATCTAACACCTTATCGCCTGTCCAAGATTTACACAACTAACAGCCCCCTTTGTTGGCGCAAGTGTGATCAGGTGGGCACACTGGCTCATGTTTTCTGGTACTGTAGAGGGTTGACCAGTTTCTGGGGGAAAATATTCAAAGTTATTTCGGAATCCACGGGTGTATTATGCACGCCTGACCCGGCACTAGCACTTCTCTTCCTAGGCATAAATAATTTCCCTCCTCAGATGCGCGTTGTAGTGGCTCACATTTTGATAGCTGCTAGAGCGATCATAGCGAGATGCTGGAAACAACCAGTTGCTCCTTCATATTTGGAAACACTGAGACAAATTAACACCCAGTTCTCCCTGGAAAAGGCCTACGCCTCCGCAAACTCAAAAAGCTCACAATTTCACAGAGACTGGTCGATCTGGATTAATAGCAAATACTTTACCCAATCCTGTTGACACTCTTCTACAGCCAAATGGCCCCACCTGGTAGGATACCACTAGAGCCCAGCAGACTAATTCAAGATGTCATATTTCGCTATATATTCGTTACCCCCTACCTTGTACCTCATACTTGTACCTGTTTCTCTTCCTCTGATAACAGTTTGTTTAGCAGATAACACATGTTATAACTCTTGTTATACTTAAATCTTGTCCCATTGTCACTGAGACATGACGAAGATTTGTTCCCAGCTATAGATTTGTATTACACCTGTACTGTTCACTCGCATGTTCCTGATTTGTTTTATTTTATTGTATGTATTTTTCTTTTTCCCTCATGTTGACAAAATTCAATAAAAATCTATTGAAAGTAAAACATTGTAAAAAGTGTGCACTGACGACCAGGTGGCCACCTTGCAAACCTGCATCACTGACGCCTCATGAGGAAGGCCAAGGGGGCACTAAGCGTCCTAGTGGAGTGTGCCTTGGCAGGGAATGGAGGAACCTGACCCCTGATGGAATAGGCCTGAACCACCGTCTGTCTGATCCATCTGGAAATGGACACAGAGGAAGCAGACAACCATTTTTGAGGTCTGTCATTGAGCACAAATGGAGAGTCTGACTTCCTGAAAGACTCCGTAGCTGCCAGGTACACCCTAATTAACAGGCAAAAAATTTGGGGGAGCATACCCATGTATTTCTAAAGCTGCTGCAGCTATGAACCAAAAGACATGTATATTAAAAAAGAATAGCGCGCAAATGCAAAAGAAATAACTACCAAATCTGAAGACAATCCATAAATAAAAATGGGGGTTTGGTCCCACCATATGGCCATATCGTGCTCAAGCCCACTACTGCGTCAAAGTACCCCATTATCAGTGGGTCCTACACTATCCATGAAAAAGAGATGAATCCAGCCTTTCTAACCCTTGGAGATAATACTCCTTGCTGGGAAGGATGTGCAAATGCACTACAGGGGACTCCTCCTATATCCACTTGATGGTGGACACTGATTGAGTACAGGTGTGTGTGGGGGGTGGGGAGGGTTGCTCAACCTCGATAGTCTGCTCAGACCCATTTTTATTTATGGATTGTCTTCAGATTTGGTAGTTATTTCTTTTGCATTTGCGCGCTATTCTTTTTTAATATACATGTCTTTTGGTTCATAGCTGCAGCAGCTTTAGAAATACATGGGTATGCTCCCCCAAATTTTTTGCCTGTTTATTATGTATTCGGTCTGACCAGAATGACTTTGTGGACCCACTTGTCTTGCACCAGGGAAGTCCACGGATCCAGAAACCAGCAAAGACATCCTCCCACCCCAGATACGGGTGAGGGCAGACCTTCAAGCTGAAGGAGCCTTGTCCATGGATCTGGAGAAGCCTGATCTTGGCTTGCCAGGCCAGGTTCATTTGAATCCTCCAGAAGAGGCTCTGAAAGGCTTCAAACTTTTCTCAGTCAACTCTGAGGGACGAAAAAACCTTATGAGCCGAGAAAGAGGGCCCACGAGGAACGAGGTTCCTTGCCCTTAGTAGCCTGCAGAAGAAAAGTACTCCTCCCTCCTGTGAGACCTTTAATGATGTCATCGAGGGTAGCTCCAAACAGCGATCTCCTTGGAAAGGAAGGTCAAGGCGTTGTTTGAAGTCTGATCTGCAGACCAGTACTTGAGCCAAAAGACATGCCAAAGGACCACTGCCAAAACAGAGGCGAGCCATCAGGGGAGCTGCATCCAAAGAAACATCACAGATAAACTGCAGCCCCTGTACCAGCTGGACCCCCAGCTCAGCAAAGTCACGGGGGAACTGTTCCCCCTTCAGGTCACATCGGGGTTAGCCCACTCGGTTAGAATTTGCACACTAGAGCAATGTTGAATACCTGCCTCACTGCCGAACCAGCCAGAGTGTAGCCGGATCCTTAAACACCAAGGACTCTTCAACCGGAATCATGGTTGCCTTTTATGATCTGGAAACCGGAGGGTCCACCAACGGTGGCACAGTCCACTTCTTAAGAAGGGACTTCTCATAAAAGGTAACGCCTAGTAAAGAGCTTAGGAACACCACGGGGATGCTTTTTGCCCCCACTCTTTAGGGACAATTCTGTCAAAATAGGTAGAGAAAGGAAACCTTTGCCGCTCTGCATGGCTTGTGAGTGACAAAGGGTACCTGCGCCTCAGTCGCAGCTTCAGCTGCATCCCCCATCTCTAGGATCTCATTAACAGATACAATCAGTGCATCCACCAGCGCCTTTTCGTGCGCGGTTGCAGGCATAGAGGAAAAATCCTCACTATCAGAGGATTCCAGGCGCGTGGTTGGGCACTTTTTGCTAGCCCATCACCTGAAAGCCACCCCTATCTGGGACACAAGGGACTCCAGGATCGCCTTCAGTGCATGGATGGATGAATGGGACCCGGAGGGACCCGCAGCCTCAGAGAGGGGATAAGGTGGGGAAATGTGCTTCAAAGAATCCAAGAGTCACCAGGGGGAACCCACAAAAGGTGTAAAACACTGCTAAGGGACAACCCCCACCACACTGGCAGCACCACCTGGTCACCAGGCACAAAGCACCAAGCGATCCTCAGAGAGGACCTCACCAGAGTCACCACCCACAGAGACAAGCGCCTGCAGCCACCAGGATAATGTACTACACATGAGGCAATCAAGAAGTAAAATGATCTAGAGTCAGCACCAGGGGATGAGGAGGGGCTCCCATCAACAAAATCGCGGCCCACAGGGCTCCACTGGCCGCGGGACTACACAAACATGGCTGCCTTGTATAGAAATACACAGGCTACAACAAAATGGTGGCCCCACCAGGCATACAGGGACCCAGGAGGGAGACCAGGTCCCAAAGACAGATCTAGGCAGGAAGGGGGGCCCTGACAGCCCCCACCAGGTACAACACCCCCCACCCCACAGTTGGTCCGGTCATGGGCGGTGCACCCCACCGGCCCCATCGCTAGTAAGCACCCTGCCCCCCCACCCCAGGAACAGTGGCCAGACCACCCAAACAGCCCCAGCATATGTGGAGGGGAGGGGGGCAGGTGATGCTAGGGGGAGTGGCTGCGAAAAGGAGGGGAACCCGAGGGTCCGACCATCCCAAGAAGTGACCAACATCCCTCCCCAAAACCCTCCAGAGGGTGAGGGGGTAAGGCTACTCACCATACCAGGAATAGGGCAGGCACCGCTCCAGACAGAACCCCTCTCCATCTAAATGGGGGGGGCTGTCAGCAAGAAGGAACGCTGCAACTGAGGCCGAGACCGGGTCGTATGCGACCTCGCAAGGCGTTTAACTCACAGGCCAGCACCCGTCCAGTGGGGCTATGTCGTGGCTGACCTAGCACGGAGCTGAGGTCTGCGTACGTTCGCTGCCCAGACTGGGGTGACCACTGGATCTAGATTATCCAGCCTGTCGCCCAGTCTGGCAGTTGACTGTAAATCTCACAGGAAAAATCCAGGAGGTAAAAATGTCCTATCTAAAACATTTTGCCAAGACCAAAGATCCCAGCAAGGTCCTTACTCCTGACTAGGCAGAAAAAAACTGAGAGGCTATAGCAGAGAGAGGGATTATAACCCTTGGGACTGCCCATGGATGCAGTCAGAATTATTTTCTGCCTAGTGTCCTACTCCTGTAGGGGGCAGTATAACCCAATTGTTATGAATACCAGTAGCTGTGTCCCTCAATGAACAAAGTATATATTTTTTTTTTCACTAAATTAAATATTGCTCACACATGTCATGGGTATATGTGGAATGACATCAAAATATATTCTGCTTCTCCTCAGTACACGTATGGGACTTTTTTGGAGCTTACCCGTTTACGGGCCCGAAAACCAATCACTGCCTTCAGGCTTTCTAAGGGCATAAATTGCTCATTTTACTTCCACACTACCGATCACAGAAAGCACTAAAATGTCAATATAGCAAACCCCCCCCCCCATGACCCTATTTTGGAAAGTAGACATTCCAAGCTATTTGCTGAGAGGCTTGTTGAGTTCAGGAATATTTTATATCTTGCCACAAGTTTCGGAAAAATTACATTATTTTTTTTACCCAAAGTTGTCACTTAAATGATTGATATATTGCTCAAATATGCCATGGGTATATGTAAAATTACACCCCAAACCACATTCTGCTGCTTCTTCTGAGTACTGGGATACCACGTGTGAGACCTTTTGGCAGTCTAGCCGCTTACAGGACCCCGAAAACCAATCCTCCACTTCAGGCTTTTTAAGGGCGTAAATTGTTGATTTCACTCCTCACTACCTATCAGTTTCTGAGGCCATGAAATGCCAATATAGTAAAAACGCCCTTCCCCCAAATTACATCTTTTAGGAAAGTATACACACCAAGGTATTTGCTAAGAGGCATGGGAAGTATTTTGCAGCTCTCATTGGTTTTGGAAAATGAAGAAAGAAAAAGGAAATTTTTTTTTTTTTCTTTTTTAAATTTTCAAAACTTTATGACAAAAGCGAGATCGGCAAAATACTCAACATGCCTCTCAGCAAATAGCTTAAATAACTGTGTAATACAAAAAAATTGTAATTTTCCTAAAACTGGTGGCAAAAAATAAAATATTCCATGTACTCAACATACCTCTCAACAAATAGCTTAGGTTGTCTATTTTTCGAAAAGGGGTCATTTGGGGGGGGGGGGGGGTTGTGCTATGTTAGCATTCCATGGCCTCCAAAACTGTGATAGGTAGTGAAGAGCGAAATCAACAATTTACGCCCTTAGAAAGCCTGAAGGCAGTGATTGGCTTTCGGGGTCCTGTATGCGGGCTAGACTGCCAAAAAATCTCACACATGAGGTATCTCCATACTCAGGAGAAGCAGCAGAATGTATTTTGGGGTGTATTTTCACATATACTCATGGCATGTGTGAGCAATATATAATTTCATTAATAATTGTGTAAAAAAATAAACAAAAAAAAAAAAAAAACACACACGTGGCAAAATATAAAGTATTCAATGGACTCGAAATGCCACTCAGCAAATAGCTTAAGGGGTCTACTTTCCAAAAATGGGTGATTTTGG